>NC_042975.1:55575935-55871133 GCF_901001165.1 Salmo trutta
AAGAGTCTAGGTCAGTCCAATGAGCGCTGCTGCGCGTAATGGTGGCGACAGGTGTGCATAATGAAGGGCAGCCTGGTGCCCTCGAGCGGCAGAGAGGGAGAGCGGGAGCAGGCGTGACAGTACCCATCCCCCTCTAGGGGCGCCACCTGGCATCCCACTTGGGCGAGCCTGACGGGCCGGGCAAGGCATGGATGCTGGACAAGCCAGTTGGGGCGTAGAAGCCCGACGAACAGGCAGAGGCGTGTGAGCCTGGCGAGCTGGCACAGGTGTGGGAGCCTGACGACCTGGCTGAGGCGTGAAACCCTGATGATCCTGCTGAGGCGTCGGAGCCTGACGAACCGGCTGAGGCGTGGGAGCCTGATGGGCCGGCTGAAGCGTGACGTGGGGTGGGCGCCTGCCGAGCCCACCGAGGCAAGAAGACCTCTCGAGCCAGCTAAAGCGTGGAAGCCCGATGAGGTAGCTGAGGCACCCCCGGTTCCCTCGGCGACTGCACCCAGACCCGACTTCACCAACCAAAAAACAAAACTCCCTGATGCTTCTTTTAGTGTTGTCAGCTTTCTGTAAGGATCGACACTGGTAAGCAAGAAGCAGGTACAGGGAGTGAACATTTAATTAAAAACGGACATGAAACAGGACAGCGTCTGGACATGAACACATAACAAACGGGTGAGTAGACAGTTATAGACGGGGTAATCAACAAAGGGACGGAGTCCAGGTGAGTCCAATGAGCGCTGCTGTGCATAATGATGGTGACAGGTGTACGTAATGAAGGGTAGCCTGGCACTCTCAAGCACCAGAGAGGATGAGCGGGAGCAGGCGTGACAGGTTTCCATGGCCGAGCAGCTGCACACAAGCCTAAGATCACCATGTGCAATGCCTAGCGTCGGCTGAAGTGGTGTAAGCTTGCCGCCATTGCACTCTGGAGCAGTGGAAACGCATTCTCTGGAGTGATGAATCATGCTTCACCATCTGGCAGTCAGACTGATGAATCTGGGTTTGGCGGATGCCAGGAAAACGTAGAGGTAGAGGAGGAATAATGGTCAGTTTTTCATGGTTCAGGCTAGGCCCCTTAGTTCTGTGCTTCCAACTTTATGGCAACGGTTTGGGGAAGGCCCTTTCCTATTTCAGCATGACAATGCCCACGCACACAAAGCAAGGTCCATACGGAAATGGTTTGTCGAGATCGGTGTGGAAGATCTTGACTGGCCTGCACAGAGCCCTGCCCTCAACCCCATCGAACACCTTTGAGATGAATTGGAACGCCAACTGCGAAGCAGGCCTAATCGCCCAACATCAGTGCCCGACCTCACTAATGCTCTTGTGACTGAATGGAAGCAAGTTTCCGCAGCAATGTTCCAACATCTAGTGGAAAGCCTTCCCAGAAGAGTGGAGGCTGTTATAGCAGCAAAGGGGGTACCAACTCCATATTAATGCCCATGATTTTGGAATGAGATGTTCGAACGAGCAGGTGTCCACATACTTTTGGTCATGTAGCGTATCATTATCTGATAAAGAAAAATCTACTAATGTAACAATGGATGTGGAAATTGCCTTTTACATTGTAGAACTCATTTATTGGTTGTAATTGCCAATTGGTTAATTGTGTGGTCCTGGGAGAGGCCAAGTGCTTATATGTAATGCCATTATATGTAAACACACAAGCTAGCTGGTCTGCGCATGCTCTGGGGATAAGGCTAGGGATGCTGTCTGGGCCGGCAGCCTTGCGAGAGTTAACACGTTTAAATGTTTTCCTCACATCGGAGAAGGAGAGCCCACCGTCTTTGGTAGCGGTTCGCTTCAGTGGCACTGTATTGTCCTCAAAGCGAGCAAAGAAGTTGTTTAATTTGTCTGGAAGCAAGACGTCAATGTCTGCGACGGGGCTGGTTTTCCTTTTGTAATCCGTGATTGTCTGTAGACCCTGCCACATACGTCTCGTGTTTGAGCCGTTGAATTGCGACCCCACTTTGCCTCTATACTGACACTTTGCTTGTTTGATTGCCTTACGGAGGGAATAACTACACTGTTTGTATTCGGTCATATTCCCAGTTACCTTGCCATGATTAAATGCGGTGGTACGTGCTTTCAGTTTTGCGCGAATGCTGCCATCAATCCACGGTTTCTGGTTAGGGAAGGTTTTAATAGTCACAGTGGGTACAACATCTCCTATACACGTCCTTATTAACTCGCTCACCGAGTCAGCGTATATGTCAATGTTGTTATCTGAGGCTATCCGGAACATATCCCAGTCCACGTGATCGAAGCAATCTTGAAGCGTGGAATCCGATTGGTCAGACCAGCGCTGGCTAGACTTAAGCACGGACGCTCCCAGTTTTAGTTCCTGCCTATAGGAGGGGAGCGACAAGATGGAGTCATGGTCAGATTTGCCAAAATGAGGGTGGCGGAGGGGTGAGGCGAGTTACTCGCTCGTGTACTGCAATCGATATGCTGATAGAATTTATGTAGCCTTGTTCTCAAATGAGCTTTCTTAAAATCCCCAGCTATAATAAATGCCCTCAGGATATATAATTTCCAGTTTGCATAACCTCTCTAGGGTAGGGGGCAGTATTTGCACGGCCGGATAAAAAACGTACCCGATTTAATCTGTTTATTACTACTTCCCAGAAACTAGAATATGCATATAATTGTTTGATTTGGATAGAAAACACCCACAAAGTTTCTAATGGTGTCTGTGAGTATAACAGTATAACAGTTTGAATAGTGTCTGTGAGTATAACAGAACTCATATGGCAGGCAAAAACCTGAGAAGATTCCTTACAGGAAGTGCCCTCTCTGACCAGTTCTTGGCCTTCTACACTCTCTTTATTGAAAACTGAGGATCTCTGCTGTAACGTGACACTTCCTACGGCTTCCATAGGCTCTCAGAAGGCGGCAAAACGCTGAATGATGCCTTTGGAGCCCCTGGCTGAAAAACAGTAACGCATTTGGATAGTGGTCGATCAGAGAACAATGAGACTGAGGCGCGTGCATGAGCCAACACCATGTTTTTATTTTTTAGTCTTTGAACAAAAACAGGGTTTCCCGGTCGGAATATTATCGCTTTTTTACGAGAAAAATCGCATAAAAATTGATTTTAAACAGCGGTTGACATGCTTCGAAGTACGGTAATGGAATATTTTGACATTTTTTGTCACGAAACGGGTCGGGCGCGTCACCCTTCGTCACCCTTCGGATAGTGTCTTGAACGCACGAACAAAACAGAGGATATTTGAACATAACTATGGATTATTTTGAACCAAACCAACATTTGTTATTGAAGTAGAAGTCCTGGGAGTGCATTCTGACGAAGAACAGCAAAGGTAATCCAATTTTTGTTATAGTAAATCTGAATTTGGTGAGGGCCAAACTTGGTGGGTGTCAAAATAGCTAGCCATGATGGCCGGGCTATCTACTCAGAATATTGCAAAATGTGCTTTTGCCGAAAAGCTATTTTAAAATCGGACATAGCGATTGCATAAAGGAGTTCTGTATCTATAATTCTTAAAATAATTGTTATGTTTTTTGTGAACGTTTATCGTGAGTAATTTAGTAAATTCACCAGAAGTTTGCGGTGGGTATGCTAGTATTGAACGTCACATGCTAATGTGAAAAAGCAGTTTTTTGATATAAATATGAACTTGATTGAACAAAACATGCATGTATTGTATAACATAATGTCCTAGGAGTGTCATCTGATGAAGATCATCAAAGGTTAGTACTGCATTTAGCTGTGGTTTGGGTTTATGTGACATTATATGCTAGCTTGAAAAATGGGTGTCTGATTATTTCTGGCTGGGTACTCTGCTGACATAATCTAATGTTTTGCTTTCGTTGTAAAGCCTTTTTGAAATCGGACAGTGTGGTTAGATTAACGAGAGTCTTGTCTTTAAAATGGTGTAAAATAGTCATATGTTTGAGAAATTGAAGTAATAGCATTTCTAAGGTATTTGAATAACGCGCCACGGGATTCCACTGGCTGTTGAGTAGGTGGGACGATTTCGTCCCACATACCCTAGAGAGGTTAAAGTCCAGTGAAGTTTGTTGATGGTCATCTTGGTATCCGCTTGCGGGGTGATATACACGGCTGTGACAATAACGGAGGAGAGTTCTCTTGGGAGATAATACGGTCGGCATCTGATTGTGAGGAATTCTAGGTCAGATGAACAAAAGGACTTGCGTTCCTGTATGTTGTTACAATTACACCATGATTTGTTTATCATGAAACTTACACCCCCGCCGTTCTTCTTACAGGAGAGATGTTTATTCCTGTCGCGCGATTCACTGAAAATCCCGTTAGCTGTACTGACTCCGACAGCATGTCCCAAGCTAGCCATGTTTCCGTGAAAGCGTATGTTACAATCCTGGATATCTCTTTGGAAAGCAACTCTTGCACTAATTTCGTTGACTTTGTTAGCTAGGGACTGGACACTAGCGAGTAATATACTCGGAAGCGGTGGGTGGTGTGCGCGCATCCGAAGCCTCACTAGAAGACCGCTCCGGCTCCCTCTTCTCCGACGGCATTGTTTTGGTCGTTCTCTGGAATAAGTTTGAATGCCCTGGGAGTTATAGTTCTTCCCGGATGTATGTAATAACACTTAAGGTTTTCTGGGCTAACAATGTAAGACATAATACATAAAAAAAAATTAAATACTGCATAGTTTCCTAAGGACTGGAAGCGAAGCTGCCATCTCTATCGGCGCCATGACTGCTTGTCTTGCTTGCTAGCTAAGATCTTGAAAATATGATATTGGCATCATCAGACCAATCAAAGCTACAATAGATATAAAGTGATTTGACTTCATTTTATATGTGGCTAATGACCTTGAGCCTTGGATGGACACTTCTAATGTAACTTTATGGCAGCACCCAAGGGGCTTGAATTTTCAAGCTCTCCCTGTAGGTTTTGCGGTGGCATAGTGTCCCCATGAGTGACAGAACACGGAGCCAATCACGGTGCAACTAGAGAACATTACCAACCACTATGCTCTGTATTTTCCACTGGCTGCCCCACCACCACAGAAAGCACTGAGCTAGGCTAAAACAACTGCATTTTGGAGCTGCTCCACCACCACAGAAAGCACTGAACTAGGCTGAAACAAGAAAGCTAAAAAGAGACCATGTCTGTATGCAGCTTTATTAACTCAATCATCTATTTTTATTACATTGTTTGCCAAAATAACATGCAAAACAGGCAACAACAAAAACCTGCATATATATATATATATATATATATATATACATACATACATACATACATACATACATACATACATACATACATACATACATACATACATACATACATACAGTACCAGTCAAAAGTTTGGACACACCTACTCATTCAAGGGTTTTTCTTTATTTGTACTATTTTCTACATTGTAGAATAATAGTGAAGCCATCAAAACTATCAAATAACACATATGGAATCATGTGGTAACCGGGTCAATATCACAAAACTGTACCATGCAACATTTAAAAATATAAAAAAATGTATTCCTTTTATGTTTTACTATAAAAAATAAATATTTGACTTGTAGAAAAACATGTTTGCCAAGCTCCAGCACTTAGAGTTATACACTGCTCAAAAAAATAAAGGGAACACTTAAACAACACATCCTAGATCTGAATGAAAGAAATAATCTTATTAAATACTTTTTTCTTTACATAGTTGAATGTGCTGACAACAAAATCACGCAAAAATAATCAATGGAAATCCAATTTATCAACCCATGGAGGTCTGGATTTGGAGTCACACTCAAAATTAAAGTGGAAAACCACACTACAGGCTGATCCCACTTTGATGTAATGTCCTTAAAACAAGTCAAAATGAGGCTCAGTAGTGTGTGTGGCCTCCACGTGCCTGTATGACCTCCCTACAATGCCTGGGCATGCTCCTGATGAGGTGGCGGATGGTCTCCTGAGGGATCTCCTCCCAGACCTGGACTAAAGCATCCGCCAACTCCTGGACAGTCTGTGGTGTTGGTGGATGGAGCGAGACATGATGTCCCAGATGTGCTCAATTGGATTCAGGTCTGGGGAACGGGCGGGCCAGTCCATAGCATCAATGCCTTCCTCTTGCAGGAACTGCTGACACACTCCAGCCACATGAGGTCTAGCATTGTCTTCCATTAGGAGGAACCCAGGGCCAACCGCACCAGCATATGGTCTCACAAGGGGTCTGAGGATCTCATCTCGGTACCTAATGGCAGTCAGGCTACCTCTGGCGAGCACATGGAGGGCTGTGCGGCCCCCCAAAGAAATGCCACCCCACACCATGACTGACCCACCGCCAAACCGGTCATGCTGGAGGATGTTGCAGGCAGCAGAACGTTCTCCACGGCGTCTCCAGACTCTGTCACGTCTGTCACGGGCTCAGTGTGAACCTCCTTTCATCTGTGAAGAGCACAGGGCGTCAGTGGCAAATTTGCCAATCTTGGTGTTCTCTGGCAAATGCCAAACGTCCTGCACGGTGTTGGGCTGTAAGCACAACCCCCACCTGTGGACGTCGGGCCCTCATACCACCCTCATGGAGTCTGTTTCTGACCGTTTGAGCAGACACATGCACATTTGTGGCCTGCTGGAGGTCATTTTGCAGGGCTCTGGCAGTGCTCCTCCTGCTCCTCCTTGCACAAAGGCGGAGGTAGCGGTCCTGCTGCTGGGTAGTTGCCCTCCTATGGCCTCCTCCACGTCTCCTGATGTACTGGCCTGTCTCCTGGTAGCGCCTCCATGCTCTGGACACTACGCTGACAGGCACAGCAAACCTTCTAGCCTCAGCTCGCATTGATGTGCCATCCTGGATGAGCTGCACTACCTGAGCCACTTGTGTGGGTTGTAGACTCTGTCTCATGCTACCACTAGAGTGAAAGCACCGCCAGCATTCAAAAGTGACCAAAACATCAGCCAGGAAGCATAGGAACTGAGAAGTGGTCTGTGGTCTCCACCTGCAGAACCACTCCTTTATTGGGGGTGTCTTGCTTATTTCCTATAATTTCCACCTGTTGTCTATTCCATTTGCACAACAGCATGTGAAATGTATTGTCAATCAGTGTTGCTTCCTAAGTGGACAGTTTGATTTCACAGAAGTGTGATTGACTTGGAGTTACATTGTGTTGTTTAAGTGTTCCCTTTATTTTTTTGAGCAGTATATAATTATTAACACATATTTTCAGTGAATCAGCCATACGATATGTCCACCCTGTTACGGACATGCACTAAACTGTCTTTAATTACTGCATTGGACTATTTTAATAATATTTACATTTTCATTAAGCTATTGTGTCCCCTTGTCAACCCTGTCCATTTGTTCTGGTCAAATTATAAAGAAATAACAGATTTTGTATACAATGTGTGGTTTTATACAGAACTTAATCTAATTTGCACATTATCATTCTAAATTGAGATATATTGGTTTTCATTATATTTTATCCAAGTTTATAATTGTGTGGTGTTGGCCATGTCTTACTCTTTAAAATACATGACACAAATCCTTGATATTTGACAAGATAACAGGGTGGACAGCTATAACGGGACAGAACATAAATTAAACAACACTGAATACCAAACACTGAATAGACATCTACATAGTAATTCATGTAGTAACAACATTGGAACTGCTATTTAGTTACATATTCATTGTGAAAAACAACAACACAAAAATACATTGCCGATACAAAATCATTGGAATTAGCATTAAAACACATTCCTGTCCCTCTCTTCCTCTCCCCCTCTCTCGCTCCCCCTCTTTTCATCTCTCTCCCTTTTCACCCCAAATGCTCTTCCACATACTTCCAGGTCGATTTTTCCATCTGCACAGAGCGTTTATTAACAGCCTGTGGCTCTGTATCAGACAAATGATCTGTGCATCAGAGTACCAACAAATATCTTCCTTTGGACTTGGCCAGAATAATTTGTTGATGCCATTCCGGTGCATGGCCTTCACCTTAATGTTATGTTCCTCTACATCCATGATGATCCCAGGGTATCCTTCATGGTCATAATTGACAACACACCATTCCCCTACGTGATTAAGTTCAATGGTGCCAGGTCGCCATGTGGTGTCAGCCTTGTCATGAGATGCAGAGAGCTGGTTAGATGCTGCAGGGTCACCCAGAGTTGCCTCTGAGCTGAAAACAAGGACAGTCCAACATGCCACTATCCTTCTTGTACAGACAAGTAATGTCCCTGTATTTTATCTGGCCTGGTGAGACACTGATAAACTGATGAATCTTCATCGTTCCTTCAATGGCATCTAAGGCAAGCATCTGAGGTGAGAAGAGATAGCATATGATATAAAGAGTAACAGAAACCTTATACATTTCAATACTCAACCAGCTACTGTACAATAAAAATGTATGTATGTGTGTATGGGGAGGAAGGAGGGTTACCTCTGCTCTTGCCTCAACATCACTCTCAGTAATGAAGAACATCTCCACAGAGGAGTTAAGACCCTTTAGGACATTGTACAGGGCTTGTGCATCTGGGATATCCTTTCAATGGTGCACTGCTCTGCTCTATCTGCACATCTCTTGAGGGCCCCTTCAACACCATCTGGTGCCTCCTTGCCATAGCTGGCCTCAAAGAAATTCCAGTTGACCTCTTGAAAGCCTTGTTTGTGTGGTTCTGTGGCGAGTAGGTAGAAGTTCCCTTTTTGCTTGTATTGTGTAGCCGGCTGACTTCATGGTACCTCTGCTTCAACATGGCAAGAACCGGATCAAGGTGGGCCCAAATGGTGGGTGGATCATGTCTCTGTGATGGTGAAATGGAGCAAAACACATTTGGTGGTTGGTCTGCAGCAGTGTAGAGCACTGCAGTGTGGAGAGTGGCTTGCTGGTGAGATCCTCCAAAATGCACGGACTGGATCTCTTGACTGTATTTGCATGAATAGTTTTTGCTGAAGTCAATGTGCAGCAAGCATTTTATTGTTCTTCAGACTCTCCCTAAGCTCCCTATAGGCCCTGTATTGCCACTTGATATTAAAGATGTGTTGCCTAAACATGGCGAGCCTATCTTGAAACTGACTGACCAGTTCAGTTTCTGTTATTGTGACCTCCCTCTTCACGGTTATCATGGAGCACTTCTCTTCATCTTTTTGGATCTTCTCCAAGGTCCATTGTGTCAGAGGAACTACAGGAGGTTTCAGAGTTGGATGAGTGGTGAGGAAGAAATCCTTACATTCACCATAAGCACATAGTTTTGATTTCGGGTCACACATACTTGAGTTGACCATGTCCTCAAGGTTTTTGGTGGACAAAAGCCTAAGGCTGTGAAGAGAATTTGCCATGAACTGTAAATTCTCATGGGTTTTGCACTGACAAGTTTCACGATCAGTTTCATTGGGCGTAACAACCCCAAATGGCCTGAGGCGGCAGAAGGTGGTATAGGACAACTGACCTAGTTCCTCAGACAGGGATTTGCTGTGCAGATTTTTCATTGTGTCAGTAAGAAGCCTCTTCAGCATTTTGTTCTTTAGTCGTGTGATGGTTTGTTTGTGGCTGGTCGTTATACGACTTACATCATCCTGGAGAAATAAATCCTTCCTTCTGTTCTGCTTCCCTTCCTTGTCAAAAAAGAGCAAAGGTCCCCAAACACAGTTTGTTTTGATATCTTTAATGGGAGATGTGTGAAAGAGAAGAGCCCTCTTAATAGGTGATGTCACATTCTGATGTCTCAGCGAAGCTTTAACTGTTGAACGAGGCAATACACATGCCTGTTCTCCCCTAATCCTTGCATACCTCTTGAATCTCTATTTCTTCCTTTCTGCAGGCTGCACCCTGTCACTGAGTTCAGCTATTGCCTTCTTCTTCCCTGTCTCTTTATCTTTCCTCCATTTCTCCTTCTCTTTCTCTAGATACTCTCTCCTTTCTGGGTCAGCATTACGTCGTTCTCTGTATTGCCGCTGTCTTTCAGCTTGACTAAGAGGAGGTGCCATTCCTTCAGAAAGACCTGATTCAGCTGATATGTATTTATTCTTAAAATACTATACATGCTATATATACTGGAATTATGTAATACAATTTAAGAACAAAAACACATATTTTGCAACACATTATTGCAAGATATCCATTTGTCCACCCTGTTGAGTGCATGTCCACCCTGTTACGTGTACATGGATAACAGGGTGGAAAATAACAGGGTGGATATTTTGAGTAAAAAAATAGCAACTATGCCCCAAGTGATTATGATGAAGCTAGGATAATGGCTGCCACTTGAAAAGGAATTTGCATTGTTGGACAAATATATTTAGAAATTATGAAATTCGATTAACATCTTTTGTATTTTTGCTTAACAGGGTGGACATGTCATGCTTTCTCACATCACATCACCAACATATAATGATGAAAATCTAATACTATGAAATCTAGATACTCACCAGGTTCACTACAGTTGTTTTCCCGCCAAGGAAGTGACATAATTTCCTGTTTGTGACGTCATTGTAGAAAATATATATTTTCTTAAAGTGCCAGTAACCACAATGTAACATGTGGACAACAACTTTGAGGACGTACAGAAAATAGTCAATATTCTTTTAAAAAGTACAGCATTTAACATAGAAAGACTATACACAAGATAACATTTAATGAAGAAAATTGGAAAATTAGGAAATGTTTTTTTTATGTATAATTTTATTCCTAATTATTCTCGTTGAAGTTGAGCAGCACTTGGGACATTGAAAAACTGCTTCCTTCCACTGAAATAAAATAGTCTAAAATGTATAACATTTACTTTGAAATCTATGTCATTACGCTTCTATTACCATGAAGGCATACACACTTAAGGATCCTTTGAAAATGTTAAATTTTGATCCAGTGTATATTTTTTATATACAATTTTGAATGATTTATCTTGAGGACAAAAAATAACACTTTTAGTGATTTTGACCCAACCAAAAAAGGGTTAAACAAATCAAAACATATTTTATATTTGAGATTTTTCAAAGTAGCCACCCTTTGCCTTGATGACAGTTTTGTACTTTCTTGGCATTCTCTCAACCAGCTTAATGAGGTAGTCACCTGTAATGCATTTAAATGAACAGGTGTTCGTGTGGAATTTATTTCCTTCTTAATGAGTTTGAGCCAATCAGTTGTGTTGTGACAAGGTAGGGGTTGTTTACAGAAGATGGCCCTATTGGGTAAAAGATAATATGGGTGGAAAAGTTTTCCAGGTGACTACCTCATGAAGCTGGTTGAGAGAATGCCAAGAGTGTGCAAAGCTGTCATCAAAGCAAAGGGTGGCAATTAGAAGAATCTCAAATATAAAATATATTTTGATTTGTTTAACACTTTTTTGGTTACTACATCATTCTATATGTGTTATTTTGTAGTTTCGATGTCTTCACTATTATTCTACAATGCAGAAAATAGTAGAAATAAAGAAAAACACTTGAATGAGTAGGTGTTCTAAGTCTTTTGACCTGTAGTGTATATATTATTTTTGCTAAACAGGTTGGGCTCAAAACAGGTGGGGCTCTCCCCCACCTACCCTGAATGACAGGTCGCACTAATTGTTGCACAGGTCGTAGAGGCAGGCAGGTAGCTTTATATAACCCCCAACTGTCGCAATCCAAATAGTATGGAGATTCAGTTTTAGAATTTCCTGCCTGGGCTATGTGGATAGTGGAATTATAACATTAACACGTCATGGTATTTTGAGGTAGTTGTTGTCCCACAACTCCCGCATATCAACCAATCACCATCCAGGATCTAAACAACCCATTTTATAATATGGCATATGGGAGAGTCACTCTCTTTCTGTATTTTTTCGTGCTTTATTGACAGACAGAGTATAAACAGTGGGAGATAGGTGAAAGGGCAGACAGTGAGGAGGGAGCATGTTTAAAAGACACAAGGTGATCCAATGTTTCTCAATGTTTTGGACCCCCTGATTTGACATGGTTTAGAGCAGGGCAACATAAAATTGTTGTTTCTGTAGTAGTAGTAGTAGTAGAGTCTTTGACCGTTTGATCTGTTGAGTCCTCTTGTCCACCCCAGGTCCCAGCCAGTGATGCGTGTGTTGGTGTCTGTCACCATGGACCCTCCCATGATCTCCCAGAACTCCTTCCACTGTGCCGTCCCCATGGCCCTTAACACTCCCGTAACCACAGCCACTCTGTGTGTCACTGTCAGTGGGGCCCATGTGGGAAACATACAGGGTACAGATTATCTCCACACTACAACACACAGCATAACACACTCTACTTTGAGTTGTATTACTGGAATGAGAGGAATTTGTTATATTGGCTCGGTTTGTTTGTCCATTAATCTGGACAAATATCACTGCTGTAACTGGTATGTTTCTCTGCCCTAGCTTCTCTCCAGGCGTCAGTGTCTGTGACAGTGGATCTACTGGAGGATCAGACCAGGACCAGGCCAGCCCGTCTGCTCTTCTACCCCAGATCAACATCCTCCAGCTGGGATGAAACAGTTACAGGCACTGCCTGCCACAACTTCTCCCTCAGTATCCCGGTCAGTGGTAGCTTCACACCACTTTCTATGTGTGTGTAGAAATGTTCCACCTTTAGTCACAGGCTTCATCAATGGGTGCATAGACGACGTTGTCCCCACTGTGATTATATGAAAGTATCCAAACCAAAAACCATTGTCACGTCCTGACCAGTATAAGGGTTATTGTAGTTTGGTCAGGACTTGGCAGAGGGTATTTGTTTTATGTGGTTCGGGGTGGTGGTTTATTTAGTAGGGCGTTTGATTTATTATTTCCGGGTTTTGGTTTATGTTCTATGTTTTGTACTTCTATGTTCTTTCTGTGTTGGTATATTTCTATGTTTAGGTTAATGGGGGGGTTGGACTTTCAATTGGAGGCAGGTGCTTTCTCATTGCCTCTGATTGAGAGTCCTATATATGGGTAATTGTTTGGTTTAGTGTTTGTGGGAGATTGTTTCTTGTTTTGCCTGTGTGAGCCTTACAAGACTGTTTGTTGTTCTTCATTGTTTGTTATTTTGGTGATCACTTTATTTTAAAATAAATCAAGATGAGCATCCACATTCCTGCTGCGTTTTGGTCTTCCATTCCCGACGACAACCGTTACAACCATAGATTACAAGGAAATATCCGAGCTGGGCTAAAGGCTAGAGTTACCACTTACAAGAAACGGGACACGGACAAGGACACAGACAAGAAAGCCCGCTACGACCTCTAACAAGACATTAAACATGCAAAAGGTGTCACGGTTGTCGTCGGATAAAGCGGACCAAGACGCAGCGGGGAAATGTGCACTCATCTTCTTTATTAATAGGACAAAGAAGGAAAAAAACTAAATAAACACGTACACAAAAGACACAACGATGAATAACAGTCTGGTAAGGCACAAGGCTATACACAGAACAATCTCCCACAAAACACAAACAAAACACATACCTATATATAGGACTCTCAATCAAAGGCAACTACAAACACCTGCCTCCAATTGAGAGTCCAACACCCAATTACCTAACATAGAAATGCTAAACTAGAGAGAACATAGAACATAACCCGGAAATAATAAATCAAACACCCTTCTAAGCAAACCACCACCCCGAACCACATAAAACAAATACCCTCTGCCACGTCCTGACTAAACTACAATACAAATAACCCCTATTACTGGTCAGGACGTGACAAAAGGACAATATAGGACGAAGGTGGAATCCTATTACACTGGCTCCGACTCTCGTTGTATTTTGCAGGGCTTGCAGACGATAATGGAGTAGAAAGGAAAACCCAGCCGTGAGATGTTAAATAAAAAATTAAATAAAAAAATGCCCAACGATACAGAACTACCAAACGAGCTAAATGCCTTTTATCCTCGCTTTGGGGAATACAACACTGAGTCTTGCGTGAAAGCCCCCGTTCTGGGTGACTGTGTGATCTCGCTCTCTGTGGCCGATGTGAGTAAAACATTTTAATAAGTCAACACTCGCAAGGCTGCTGGAACAGACTTAATACCAGGGCACATTCTCAAAGCATGTGTAGACCAGCTGGCAACTGCCTTCACGGACATTTTCAATTTCTTCTTGTCCAAGTCTGTAATCCCAACATGTTTCAAGCTGACCACCATTGTCCCTGTTCCCAAGAACTCCAAGGTAACCTGCCTTAATGACTATCAGCCTGTAGCACTCACATCTTTAATTATGAAGTCCTTTGAAAGGCTGGTCATGACACACACTGATACCATCATCCCAGACACCCTGGACCCACTCCAATTTGCATACTGCCCCAACAGATCCACAGCAATCTCAATTGCACTTCACACTGCCCTCTCACACATGGACAAGAGGGGAAATAACTATGTGAAAACGCTGTTCATAGACAGCGGCAGGTAGCCTACTGGTTAGAGTGTTGGACTTGTAACCGAAAGGTGGCAAGATCGAATCCCCGAGCTGACAAGGTAAAAATCTGTTGTTCTGCCCCTGAACAAGGCAGTTAACTGAATGTTCCTAGGCCGTCATTGTAAATAAGCATTTGTTCTTAACTGACTTGCCTAGTTAAATAAAGGATAAATAAAAATAGACTACAGTTCAGCGTTCAACACCATAGTCCCATCTAAGCTGGGCACCTTGGGACTGAACACCTCCCTCTGCAACAGGATCCTGGACTTCCTGATGGGCTGGCCCCAGGGGGTGAGGATAAGCAACAACACCTCCTCCATGCTGTTGTGTGCTTTGTAGTCCCTGTTCATCCACAACTCAAAAACCATCATCAAGTTTTCTGATGACACGATGGTGCTAGGCCTGATCACCAACAGTGATTAGACAGCCTACAGGGAGTAGATCAGAGACTTGGCAGTGTGGTGCCACGACAACAATCTCTCCCTCCATGTCATTAAAACCAAGGAACTGATTGTGGGCTAGAGGGGCGAGCATGCCCCCATCCACATCGATGGGGCTGTAGTGGTGTGAGTTGAGAACTTCAAGTTCCTTGGCATACACATCACTGGGGCTCCTGAGTGCAGCGGTCTAAGGCTCTGCATCTCACAACCGGCTGTGATTAGGAGTTGCATAGGGCGGCGCGCAATTGACACAGCATTGTCCGGGTTAGCGTTTGGCTGGGGTAGGCCGTTAATTGTAAATAAACATTTGTTCTTAACTGACTTGCCTAGTTAAATAAAGGTTACATTTTTTTTAAAGTAAAAAAGACAGCGCCTCTCCCCCTCAGGAAGCTGAAACGATTTGGCATGGGCCCTTGCACAACCCTTGACCACAAAGCGCTACAGAGGAAGATATATTCAGAGGAAGGTCCACTGGGGAGCCAGGCCCAGACAATCAGAATGGGTTTTTCCCCAGAAAAGGGAGGTATTACAGACAATAGGTATTACAGGTGAAGAAGCCAGATGTGAAGGTCCTGGGCTGGCGTGGTTACACGTGGTCTTCGGTTGGGGGGCCAGTTGAACGTACTGCCATATTCTCAAAAACAACGTTGGAGGCAGCTTATGGTCGATAAATTAACATTAAATTATCTGGCATCAGCTCTGGTGGACATTCCTGCTGTCAGTATGACAATTGCACGCTCCCTCAAACCTTGAGTTATCTGTGGCACTGTGTTGTGTGACAAAACTGCACATTTTAAAGTGGTCTTTTATTGTCCCCAGCACAAGGTGCACCTGTGTAATGATCATGCTGATTAATCAGCTTCTTGATATGCCACTCCTAACAGGGAGGTAAAACGAAAAACTAAGATATACGATTTTTGTGCGTATGGAACATTTCTGTGATTTTTTTTGATCAGCTCATGAAACATGGGTCCAACTCTTTACATGTTGCGTTTAAATTTTTGTTCAGTGTAGTTAATGTAATGGTTACTTCATCTATCCGCACTGACCCTATCTTGCACTGACTCTATGCACACTCACAAGACTATACATACACACTATATACACACTCACACTACTCTGACACTCTCCACACAAAACCCACACACATACACTACATGACCAAGAGTATGTGGACACCTGCTCGTTGAACATCTCATTCCAAAGTCATGGGCATTAATATGGAGTTGGTCCCCTCTTTGCTGCTATAACAGCCTCCACTCTTCTGGGAAGGCTTTCCAGTAGATGTAGGATCATCGCTGTGGGGACTTGCTTTCATTCAGCCACAAGAGCATTAGTGAGGTCGGGCACTGATGTTGGGCGATTAGGCCTGGCTCACAGTCGGCGTTCCAATTCATCCCAAAGGTGTTCGATGGGGTTGAGGTCAGGGCTCTATGCAGGCCAGTCAAGCTCTTCCACAGCGATCTCGACAAACCATTTCTGTATGGACCTCGCTTTGTGCACGGGGGCATTGTCATGCTGAAACAGGAAAGGGCCTTCCCCAAACTGTAAAAGTAAGCATTTCACGGTAAAGACTACACCTGTTGTCTAAAGGTGCATGTGACAAATAACATTTTATTTTATTTTAAATTAGTGCATGTTGATGTGAGTTTTGTCCCTGTGTGCATCCTTTAGGTGCATATGTGTACATTATGTTGCATGTATGTAGTTGGCTCCATACACACTCAGGTTGCACAGGGGGGCAGAGGCAGCAGCTGGCCCAGTGGTTAAGAGCGTTGGGCCAGTAACCCGAAAATTCGCTGGCTTGAATCCCTGAGTCGACTAGGTGAAAAATCTGTCATTATGCCCTTGAGCAACCCTAATTGCTCCTGCAAGACGCTCTGTATAAGAGTGTCTGCTAAATAACTAAAATGTGACTGTGAATGTACAATGCATTTGACATAATGGGTGTGATACGACAGACATTTATTTTATGAATTTGTCTTCACAAAACAAATTTACACGACCATTGTGGAGACACCATACAATGGTTGTACAACTTGTATGGGTTTGTATTTACACCTCACTTCTCCCAGTCTGTCTGCACTTGGTAAATGCTTAGTGTGTTTTTGGGGTGTTTATTTGAGTGTTTTGGTGTGTTCTCTGGGTCTGTCCTCCAGGAGTGTATATCAGACTACCGTGAGGTGCCTCTGTCTGTTCAAATGGCTGTGGAGGGCCTGGAGGTACCAGGGACAGGAGGACTGAAGTCAGTCCTGAGCCCAGACAACCCAACCTCTTTTGCACACATGGTGAGCCCTCTGTGTGTGTGTCTGTGTGTGTGTGTAATTTGGTTGTGTGTCTGTGAATGTGCTAGGTAAAGCCCCGCCTTATCTCAGCTCACTGGTCACCATGCAGCATCCACCCGTAGCATGCGCTCCAGCAGATATATTTCACTGGTCATCCCCAAAGCCAATTCCTCCTTTGGCCGCCTCTCCTTCCAGTTCTCTGCTGCCAATGACTGGAACGAACTGCAAAAATCACTGAAGCTGGAGACTCATATCTCCCTCACTAACTTTAAGCACCAGCTGTCAGAGCAGCTCACAGATCACTGCACCTGTACATAGCCCATCTGTAAATAGCCCATCCAACTACCCCATCCCCATACTGTATTTATTTATTTATTTATTTATTTATCTTGCTCCTTTGCACCCCAGTATCTCTACTTGCACATTCATCTTTTGCACATCTATCACTCCAGTGTTTAATTGCTATATTGTAATTACTTCACCACCATGGCCTATTTATTGCCTTACCTCCCTTATCTTACCTCATTTGCACACACTGTATATAGACTTGTTTTTCTACTGCATTATTGACTGTATGTTTGTTTATTCCATGTGTAACTCTGTGTTGTTGTATGCGTCGAACTGCTGTGCTTTATCTTGGCCAGGTCACAGTTGTAAATGAGAACTTGTTCTCAACTAGCCTACCTGGTTAAATAAAGTTAAAATATAATAAATGTAAAAAAATGTTGAAGTTTTTGCAGCAGTTTGTGATTGTTTCTTTCAGATCTTGCTGGAGAAGGTTTGTGGCGAGGACCATGTGTGTGTCTCTGACTTATCAGTCAACGTCACCAGGTGAAATATGTCAAATATTTGTCAAATTTTTCATTGTATTAATTGAACTGTTTGCTAAACGGTCTCTCTCTCCCCTCCTATCTTCTCCAGTCCAGAGGTGGTGTGTAGCCAAGGTTTCCCAGTAGAAGTGTCTGTAGAGGTGGCTAACAGTGGAGAGGATTCCTCTGAGGCTCAGCTGACACTGGTCCACCCCTCCTCCATACCCTTCGTTCGTGCCAAACGGGTAAAACCCACCACTGTCGGGAGGGATGGAGGCAGGTGTAGGATGAAGGGCTAGAGAGATATATGAAGGGGTGTGATGGAGAGATTTAGTTGTGAGCAGGGGTGGGAAGGATGGAGGGATGAAAAGATGGGATGGATTTAGTTGTGAGCGGGGGTGGGAAGGATGGAGAGATGAAAGGATGGGATGGATTTAGTTGTGAGCAGGGGTGGGAAGGATGGAGGGATGAAAGGATGGGATGGATTTAGTTGTGAACGGGGGTGGGAAGGATGGAGGGATGAAAGGATGGGATGGATTTAGTTGTGAGCGGGGGTGGGAAGGATGGAGGGATGAAAGGATGGGATGGATTTAGTTGTGAGCGGGGGTGGGAAGGATGGAGGGATGAAAGGATGGGATGGATTTAGTTGTGAACGGGGGTGGGAAGGATGGAGGGATGAAAGGATGGGATGGATTTAGTTGTGAGCGGGTGTGGGAAGGATGGAGGGATGAAAGGATGGGATGGATTTAGTTGTGAGCGGGGGTGGGAAGGATGGAGGGATGGAAAAATGGGATGGATTTAGTTGTGAGCGGGGGTGGGAAGGATGGAGGGATGAAAGAATGGGATGGATTTAGTTGTGAGCGGGGGTGGGAAGGATGGAGGGATGAAAGGATGGGATGGATTTAGTTGTGAGCAGGGGTGGGAAGGATGGAGGGATGAAAGGATGGGATGGATTTAGTTGTGAGCGGGTGTGGGAAGGATGGAGGGATGAAAGGATGGGATGGATTTAGTTGTGAGTGGGGGTGGGAAGGACGGAGGGATGAAAGGATGGGATGGATTTAGTTGTGAGCGGGGGTGGGAAGGATGGAGGGATGAAAGGATGGGATGGATTTAGTTGTGAGCGGGGGTGGGAACGATGAAAGGATGGGATGGATTTAGTTGTGAGCGGGGGTGGGAAGGATGGAGGGATAGAGATATGATAAAGTGTTTGCTTTCATCAGCTGGTTTAGTTTGGTTTTAATCATGTCACAGGTAATATTTCAATCTGTTATAGCCATCAGGACCAGGCCAGGTGGCTGTTTGGTGTGTGTCCAACACCACAGGACTAGAAAACATCACACACACAGTGTGTCCCCTCAGCTCTACTGTCCTGAGACAGGGGGCACGGGTAAATATCATTCAGCCTACTGAATTTTTGTAAAGCTGAGAGAGAAAATATTTTGATCTGATTCTGCCCTTCCCCCAGGTGACAGTGTTGATGTCATTCACAGTGTTTGAGCCATCCTGTATGAGAGAAAGACTGGCTTTAAATGTGTTTGTTACTACGTGAGTCACCATCTCCACGGATAGAACTTAACCAGTGATGGGGAAAAAATGAAATTATTATTTTCTATTTTACTCTATTCCATTCATCTATCTAATCAGAATTTGTAGATCATAATTTGTGTCATGGTAAACGTCAACACTGTTTGTGTATTCATTCTTCTGTCCTACAGTGATAATGAAGGGCAGGGCACCCTTCAGGATAACTATGCGAGCTCCTCTGTAGATGTCAAACTTCCTATCAATATTGTTGTGAAAGGGTGGGTGCATACAATTTTCTCTTCAGACAAAGTTTCAATATGACAATAGTGACTGAGACAGGATAAATGATCTTTACTTATCATTATATTTCAGAGGATACTCCTCCCAATACATAACTTTCCCAGACAACAAACTTCTGGAGCACATATACATGGTAGGAATAAATCCTACTGTGCATGGTACTGCTGCCTACTGGTTCTGTATACATGTCTATCTCTATCTGTTAGTATTTCAATGATACTTCTTTCAGTATCCATCCTGTTATATCTCCCCATGTCCTATCTCCATCTCTGAGGTGGAGAATATAGGAAATGTTGCAGCACCGGTCAATGTAACATTTGTGATTCCAGTGGAGTTGGACTCTGGTTACCTGTGGAATGTGTCTCTTCTTCAAACAGTGAGTGCAGCCTGGGTCCTTTTCATTAGGGTACACCTTTTTGACATTGGAAGCGAAAATGTGTTTTCGTTATTGGGCAAGTTTAGATAGTACCTTCGTGTTTCACTCACTTGAAGCATTTACTTCTGTTTTGTGCCTGGTCTGTAGCAGACACAGGTCATCTGACAGCATCTAAAATAGTCAAGCAGCACTTTCCTCAGTCAATCAGCATGAAGTACCAGTGGCAGGATATGGTATTTGGTTAGTTGCATATGTCTGGCATTATACGTGTTCTTATTTTTGTGTGCACGTCTGTGTTTGTGCCAAAGGATAACAGCAGAGGAAAGTGTGAGAGGAAGGAGGTATTCTCTAAACAGGAAAAAAACACTCTGTTTTATCAGGTGAGATAGACCTCTAAAAGAGACATAAACTAAACAGAAACATGGGTGTTTCTCTAATCACTTGTCATTACAAGTACAGTCATTTCTGCTCTAACCCTTATGATTGGGTCTACCACAGCACTGTAGTGGGGTCATCTGTCATCTGGTTGGCTGCACCATAGGACTGTCATCCAACAATCAGCCAACCATCTTCAAGTTTGTTGGGAATATCAGTAGAAGCTCAGAGGTAAGGATAATCGTAACTTCATACATACATTATTCAACAACATGAAAGGTATGTAAGCATAGGTGTTGTATGGGCTAGATGAGGCAGCTATATATAGATTGCTCTGGTATGGGTCCATGTCAAGCAGATGAGGGGCTAGATTCTATCAGATCCGCGTCAGACGACACCCGCATAGCGGTTGTTTTGGCAGTGTCAAATTTGTCACATGCGCCGAACTCAACAAGTGTAGACCTTACCGTGAAATGCTTACTTACAAGCCCTTAACCAACAGTGCAGTTCAAGAAGAGTTAAGAAAATATTTACCAAGAAAGTAAAAAATAATAAAAAGTAACACAACATAACAATAACAAGGCTATATACAGGGGGTACCGGTACCGAGTCAGTGTGGAGGCTATATACAGGGGGTACCGGTACCGAGTCAGTGTGGAGGCTATATACAAGGGGTACCGGTACCGAGTCAATGTGGAGGCTATATACAGGGGGTACCGGTACCGAGTCAGTGTGGAGGCTATATACAGGGGTACCGGTACCGAGTCAGTGTGGAGGCTATATATACAGGGGGTACCGGTACCGAGTCAGTGTGGAGGCTATATACAGGGGGTACCGGTACCGAGTCAGTGTGGAGGCTATATACAGGGGGTACCGGTACCCGAGTCAGTGTGCGGGGGTACAGGTTACTAACGAGGCTATATACAGGGGGTACCGGTACCGAGTCAGTGTGCGGGCGTACAGGTTTGAGGTAATTTGTACATTTACATTTAAAGCATTTAGCAGACGCTCTTATCCAGAGCGACTTACAAATGGGTGCATTCACCTTATGATATCCAGTGGAACAACCACTTTACAATAGTACATCTATATCTTTTTTGGGGGGGGGGGTTAGAAGGATTACTTAATCCTATCCCAGGTATTCCTTAAAGAGGTGGGGTTTCAGGTGTCTCTGGAAGGTGGTGATTGACTCCACTGTCCTGGCATCGTGAGGGAGCTTGTTTCACCATTGGGGTGCCAGAGCAGCGAACAGTTTTGACTGGGCTGAGCGGGAACTGTGCTTCCGCAGAGGTAGGGAGGCGAGCAGGCCAGAGGTGGATGAACGCAGTGCCCTTGTTTGGGTGTAGGGCCTGATCAGAGCCTGAAGGTACGGAGGTGCTGTTCCCCTCACAGCTCCGTAGGCAAGCACCATGGTCTTGTAGCAGATGCGAGCTTCAACTGGAAGCCAGTGGAGTGTGCGGAGGAGCGGGGTGACATGAGAAAACTTGGGAAGGTTGAACACCACACGGGCTGCGGCGTTCTGAATGAGTTGTAGGGGTTTAATGGCACAGGCAGGGAGCCCCGCCAACAGGGATTTGCAGAAATCCAGATGGGAGATGACAAGTAACTGGATTAGGACCTGCGCCGCTTCCTGTGTGAGGCAGGGTCGTACTCTGCGAATGTTGTAGAGCATGAACCTATAGGATCGGGTCACCGCCTTGATGTTAGCGGAGAACGACAGGGTGTTGTCCAGGGTCACGCCAAGGCTCTTAGCACTCTGGGAGGAGGACACAATGGAGTTGTCAACCGTGATGGCGAGATCATGGAATGGGCTGTCCTTCCCCGGGAGGAAGAGCAGTGAGTGTTGAGGATCAGTGTTGGAGACGTGTTGTTGCCTACCCTGATGGGCCGCCCCCAGGTGGTAAGGAAGTCCATGATCCAGTTACAGAGGGAGGTATTTAGTCCCATGGTCCTTAGCTTAGTGATGAGCTTTGTGGGCACTATGGTGTTGAACGCTGAGCTGTAGTCAATGAACAGCATTCTCACATATAGTTGAAGTCGGAAGTTTACATACACTTAGGTTGGAGTCATTAAAATTTTTCAACCACTCCACACATTTCTTGTTAACAAACTATAGTTTTGGCAAGTTGGCTAGGACATCTACTTTGTGCATGACACAAGTTATTTTTCCAACAATTGTTTACAGACAGATTATTTCACTTATAATTCACTGTATCACAATTCCAGTGGGTCAGAAGTTTACATGCACTAAGTTGACTGTGCCTTTAAACAGCTTGGAAAATTCCCCAAAATTATGTCATGGCTTTAGAAGCTTCTGATACGCTAATTGACATCATTTGAGTCAATTAGAGGTGTACCTGTAGATGTATTTCAAGGCCTACCTTCAAAATCAGTGCCTTTTTGCTTGACATCATGGGAAAATCAAAAGAAATCATCCAAGACCTCAGAATAAAAATTGTAGACCTCCACAAGTCTGGTTCATCCTTGGGAGCAATTTCCAAATGCCTGAAGGTACCAGGTTCATCTGTACAAACAATAGTACGCAAGTATAAACACCATGGGACCATGCAGCCGTCATACCGCTCAGGAAGGAGACGCGTTCTGTCTCCTAGAGATGAACGTACTTTGGTGCGAAAAGTGCAAATCAATCCCAGAACAACAGCAAAGGACCTTGTGAAGATGCTGGAGGAAACAGGTACAAAAGTATCTATATCCACAGTAAAACGAGTCCTATATCGACCTAACCTGAAAGTCTGCTCAGCAAGGAAGAAGCCATTGCTCCAAAACCGCCATAAAAAAGCCAGACTACGGTTTACAACTGCACATGGGGCAAAGATCGTACTTTTTGGAGAAATGTCCTCTAGTCGGATGAAACAAAAATAGAACTGTTTGGCCATAATGACCATCGTTATGTTTGGAGGAAAAAGGGGGAAGCTTGCAAGCCAAAGAACACCATCCCAACCGCGAAGCAAAGGGGTTGACAGCATCATGTTGTGGGGGGTGCTTTGCTGCAGGAGGGACTGGTGCACTTCACAAAATAGATAACATCATGAGGGAGGAAAATTATGTGGACATATTGAAGCAACATCTCAAGACATCAGTCAGGAAGTTAAAGCTTGGTCGCAAATGGGTCTTCCAAATGGACAATGACCCCAAGCATACTTCCAAAGTTGTGGCAAAATGGCTTAAGGACAACAAAGTCAAGGTATTGGAGTGGCCATCACAAACCCCTGACCTCAATCCCATAGAACATTTGTGGGCAGAACTGAAAAAGCAAGGAAGGAGGCCTACAAACCTGACTCAGTTACACCAGCTCTGTCAGGAGGAATGGGCCAAAATTCACCCAACTTATTGTGGGAAGCTTGTGGAAGGCTACCCGAAACGTTTGACCCAAGTTAAACAATTTAAAGGCAATGCTACCAAATACTAATTGAGTGCATGTAAACTTCTGACTCACTGGGAATGTGATGAAAGAAATACAAGCTGAAATTAATCATTCTCTCTACTGTTTTTCTAACATTTCACATTCTTAAAATAAAGTGGTGATCCTAACTGACCTAAGACAGGGTATTTTTACTAGGATTAAATGTCAGGAATTGTGAAAAACTGAGTTTAATTAGGGCTAGGCGTCCCGATGGCGTGTGAAACTGGAGGGCGCGCAATTAAAATAAATAATCATACAAATTATTGATATTAAACATTTAGGTACATATAAGTGTCTTATATCGGTTGAAAACTTAAATTCTTGTTCATCTAACTGCACGGCGCAATCGATTTCAGTAATCCACTCGTTCAACATGCAGAGAAGGGAATCCGAAAATCTACCCCTAAACTTTTTCAACATGTCAAAATACATTTCTATTTACTCCTCAGATACCCTAAAATGTAATCAAACTATAATATTTCTTACAGAAAGCCGTATGTTCAATTGCAGGTGCATCCTGTCTTCATGGCGCGCGCAAACATGAATCTCCAAGATGTTGTCCCTGTACTTAAACTGATATTTCTTATTAGTTTTTGAAGTTCCCAGCCTGAAACCTTGAACATAGACTGCTGACACCCTGTGGAAGCCATAGGAATTGCATCCAGGGAGCTAATTTTTAGTATGACCTTATACTTGCCATTCTAAGAGGATGGTCTCTCTCATAAAAAAACATCCGGTTGGTTTTTCTTTGGATTTTCTCCTACCATATCTATTGTGTTTTATTCTCCTACATTAGTTTAACATTTCAACAAAGTGCAAAGTCTTTTCTTTCTAATGGTACCAATTATATGCTTATCCTGCCTTCAGGGCCTGAACAACATGCAGTTTACTTTGGGAACATCATTGAGGCGGAAATTGAGGAAAAAAGGCCCTAAGCCCTAAGAAGTTATTAAATAAATGTATTTAGCTAAGGTGTATGTAAACTTCCGACTTCAACTGTAGGTGTTCCTTTTGTCCAGGTGGGAAAGGGCAGTGTGGAGTGCGATTGAGATTGTGTCATCTGTGGGTCTGTTGGGGCAGTATACGAATTGGAGTGGGTCTAGGGTATCCGGGAGGATGCTGTTGATGTGAGCCATGACCAGCCTTTCAAAGCACTTCATGGCTACCGACGTGAGTGCTACGGGGCGGTAATCATTTAGGCAGGTTACCTTCGCTTCCTTGGGCACAGGGACTATGTTGGTCTGCTTGAAACATGTAGGTATTACAGACTCGGCCAGGGAGAAGTTGAAAATGTCATTGAAGACACTTGCCAGTTGGTCCGCGCATGCTTTGAGTACACGTCCTGGTAATCCATCTGGCCCCGCGGCTTTGTAAATGTTGACCTGTTTAAAGGTCTTGCTCACATTGGCTACCGAGAGCTTTATCATCCAGAACAGCTGGTGCTCTCATGCATGCATGCTTCAGTTTTGCTTGCCTTGAAGCAAGCATAAAAGGCATTTAGCCCATGTGGTAGGCTTGCGTCACTGGGCAGCTCACGTCTGGGTTTCCCTTTGTAGTCCATAATAATTTTCAAGCCCTACCACATCCGACGAACGTCAGAGCCGGTGTAGTAGGATTCAATCTTAATCCTGTATTGACGCTTTGCTTGTTTGATAGTTCGTCTGAGGGCGAAGTGGGATTTCTTATAGGCGTCCGGATTAGTGTCCCGCTCCTTGAAAGCGGCAGCTCTAACCTTTAGCTCGATGAGGATGTTGCCTGTAATCCATGGCTTCTGGTTGGGATATGTACGTACGGTCACTGTGGGGACGACGTCATCGATGCACTTATTGATGAAGCCGATGACTGAGGAGGTATACTCCTCAATGCCATTGGATGAATCCCAGAACATATGCCAGTCTGTGTCGGAGGTGGAACTGCGTTAAGGAGCCCTCAAACTAGGTTAGGTTTGCTCCTAGCAGAACTTGGCTAGGCAAAGTGAATGTCTGTGCCTCTCATACTCCTTTGAAATACTGTCGCTTGAAAAAAAAAAGCTGCAATATTACTGTTTGTCCCTCTTTGGATGCCATAGCAACAACGTAGCCAGTAGACACTTCCTGTAAATAGTCAGAATTAATCTAAGATAAATCAAGAAATCTGTTTTTGCAGGGGAGGTCTCAATTGCGCAATTTTACATCTAACTAAAACGTTTGGTGCAGTTAAAAAATATATATGAGAACTTGTTGTCTATCGTTGAATGACAATAAACAATTAATTAGAAACTCCCATCGATAATTCCCACTCCTACTAGGAAAAGTACTGTTGGCCAATCCCGACGAAGGGGCGTAGACTTTGGCTACATTTATCTTAAGTCATCCCTTAAAGTGTACCTTTTAATTGGCAACAGACTCACTAGAATAACATAGAGAGAACTGGTTCAGAATATAGGGATCAATAAAAGAAAGCATCTAAATATACTGCTCAAAAAAATGAAGGGAACACTTAAACAACACATCCTAGATCTGAATGAAAGAAATAATCTTATTAAATACTTTTTTCTTTACATAATTGAATGTGCAGACAACAAAATCACACAAAAATAATCAATGGAAATCCAATTTATCAACCCATGGAGGTCTGGATTTGGAGTCCCACTCAAAATTAAAGTGGAAAACCACACTACAGGCTGATCTAACTTTGATGTAATGTCCTTAAAACAAGTCAAAATGAGGCTCAGTAGAGTGTGTGGCCTCCACGTGCCTGTATGACCTCCCTACAACGCCTGGGCATGCTCCTGATGAGGTGGCGGATGGTCTCCTGAGGGATCTCCTCCCAGACCTGGACGAAAGCATCCGCCAACTCCTGGACAGTCTGTGGTGCAACGTGGCGTTGGTGGATGGAGCGAGACATGATGTCCCAGATGTGCTCAATTGGATTCAGGTCTGGGGAACGGGCGGGCCAGTCCATAGCATCAATGCCTTCCTCTTGCAAGAACTGCTGACACACTCCAGCCACATGAGGTCTAGCATTGTCTTGCATTAGGAGGAACCCAGGGCCATCCGCACCAGCATATGGTCTCATAAGGGGTCTGAGGATCTCATCTCGGTACCTAATGGCAGTCAGGCTACCTCTGGAGAGCACATGGAGGGTTGTGCGGCCCCCCAAAGAAATGCCACCCCACACCATGACTGACCCACCGCCAAACCGGTCATGCTGGAGGATGTTGCAGGCAGCAGAACGTTCTCCACGGCGTCTCCAGTCACGTCTGTCACGTGCTCAGTGTGAACCTGCTTTCATCTGTGAAGAGCACAGGGCGCCAGTGGCGAATTTGCCAATCTTGGTGTTCTCTGGCAAATGCCAAACGTCTTGCATGGTGTTGGGCTGTAAGCACAACCCCCACCTGTGGACGTCGGGCCCTCATACCACCCTCATGGAGTCTGTTTCTGACCGTTTGAGCAGACACATGCACATTTGTGGCCTGCTGGAGGTCATTTTGCAGGGCTCTGGCAGTGCTTCTCCTGCTCCTCCTTGCACAAAGGGGGAGGTAGCGGTCCTGCTGCTGGGTTGTTGCCCTCCTACGGCCTCCTCCACGTCTCCTGATGTACTGGTCTGTCTCCTGGTAGCGCCTCCATGCTCTGGACACTACGCTGACAGACACAGCAAACCTTCTTGCCACAGCTCGCATTGATGTGCCATCCTGGATGAGCTGCACTACCTGAGCCACTTGTGTGGGTTGTAGACTCCGTCTCATGCTACCACTAGAGTGAAAGCACCGCCAGCATTCAAAAGTGACCAAAACATCAGCCAGGAAGCATAGGAACTGAGAAGTGGTCTGTGGTCCCCACCTGCAGAACCACTCCTTTATTGGGGGTGTCTTGCTAATTGCCTATAATTTCCACCGGTTGTCTATTCCATTTGCACA
This sequence comes from Salmo trutta, assembly GCF_901001165.1. Lineage (NCBI taxonomy): Eukaryota > Metazoa > Chordata > Actinopteri > Salmoniformes > Salmonidae > Salmo > Salmo trutta. The sequence continues at coordinate 55,603,684 of NC_042975.1, forward strand.
ACAGCATGTGAAATTTATTGTCAATCAGTGTTTCTTCCTAAGTGGACAGTTTGATTTCACAGAAGTGTGATTGACTTGGAGTTACATTGTGTTGTTTAAGTGTTCCCTTTATTTTTTTGAGCAGTGTATATGAATATTTGTCTCCGTTTCAGCACCAACTGGTAGAAAAAAGACTCTGATACTCTTATTTAGACACATTTTAGGGTTAGGAAAGTATGAATCATAAAAAATAGGGTGGTTTGATTCATCCTGAAAGTTGCCATATTAATGTTCAATGCATGAAATATTGGAAGGTGGACAATAGAGGTTGGACAAAAGTCCTATAGATTTACACTAATATTCACTAATTATTGAAATGTATGACAACGGTCTAGTCGTCGTGAACCGTGCGCCAGGTTTAAGCTGCTACATGTAGTCTGAGTTTCATAATGATTCAAATAGCCTACATATCCCCAATTATTGCACAACGTTAGCCTAATATGATCCATTGCTAGCGACCATCAATAACAACTACACAGATGTGACAGAGGAAAGAAAGGTAAACAGAATGGAATGACGCTAAATGTAGGCTACAAATTGAAGCAAACTTACACTAAAGTGACAGTTATAAATGTAGGCTACAAATTGAAGGAAACTAACACTGAAGTGACAGTTATAAATGTATGTGTGTAATACTGACGGTGGCTCCCAGTAGTGGCTAATATTTAACATGATACAAATTGTTAAATATAACTGAGAAAAGCCCGGGCCTCAAATGCCTCCCTGCAAATTACTAGGGCATACAATAACATTTCTGAATAAAGGCACAGCTATTTATAGCCTACCTCGCTGTGGAAAAGTTGGCTTCCATTTGACTGGTTAAACATTCATCTCCAGGGATCATAAGTAAAAATCATCTAAAACAATGTGTATTCACAATCCCCTTCTCCAGACGGATTACACATTAACCTAGTTCTTCTCAATAGGTTTTATCAATGTATAAATGGCAGTGCTCGTAGATCCTCACATGTACAAAAACCAAGAAGACAGCCAGAAAGATCTTAATTTATATGACTCACACGGTGGAGGAACATATTACCTGCAGCCTACTGTACATGGAAAACATCTGTGAGAATTTGTCTATAATATTCACATGTTGACACCCTTACGGTCTGACTGTCTAGCGGGCTGGGTTTAGGATATTTACTAGCCCATACTAGTGACAAATCTAACTATGTTATCGACATATTTTGCCAGCAAGAAAGAAATAGCCGCAAATTCATTCAGAAATGGAGGAAGAGAATAGCTAGCTATTGCAAGAAACATTTATAATCCTGTTGAGCAAAATCCACAATCCAACCCTCCAAAGAAAGCCTGGCTCCGGGGCTTCTCAGAAATAAGTGCTACACTCGCTTTAAAGGTAATTTCTGATTGTGCCAACATATCCAGCATTTACCGTGAATGCAGTCTCCGCTATCGCAGGATCATTGTCTTTAAATTTCTATTGTGCTATAGTGATAAACTTCGGCGATACGGATTGAATCGAGCCCTACACTCTCTTTCGCCATTTTGAACTTCTAACACGGTAGGGATAATACGGAAGGGAGTGGTTTGTGACACACAAGAGCAGCCGCTCACCTATTTGTCAGCTTCTACCGCAGTTCCACCTCCAACACAGCCAAAATGCCCACGCGGGTTAGCGCTCCATCTGATTGAATCAAGGCTGAGATTCACGTTATGAGTTGTTGTGGTTCAGTTTCAGTAGTGTTGTTTGTTTCCCAGGGTTCAGCGGTGCAGGTGGAGGTGGTCAGTTGGGGGTCGCTGTCCTTCGACCAGAGTGTCTACTCCCAGTACCCTGCCATTGGTTCTCAGAGTGTGAAGGTGAGCCAATCATTTCAAATGCTCTCTAAGGGCTCTATTCCATCAGATCCTCTTTAGCCGACATCTGCATAGTGGTTGTTGTGGCGGTTGGAACTGCGTTAGAGCTGTCAAATCCACAAGCGGCTCCTGGCATTATACCTAAAGTGGACATTGCCATTGGTTGCATGGAGTCGCGTTAAGAGGAATCCCATGCAGTCTTGTTTACAAGTTCAAACATTGGAATGTGAGATGTTATCTACACCTCGATTAGGCTGATAGAAATTCATATTATTTGGTTTCATGGTTTTCAATTTGAGCGCATTATTTCTATAAAGCCTACACTTTCTCGTTCTGAACTTCTAATGGGATTGGGACAGGTGGCTTCATGACAATGATCGTTCTTATTTCTTCCACTCACTCCATCATATCTCTCTTCTAGATTCTGTCCATTCTGGAGACAACCCCTGAATCCCACACTGCTCTCATTGCTTCTATCAGTGTTGTGTTTTCACTGTTGCTACTGACGATAATCTCTGGGGTTCTCTACAAGGTGAGACACTTCTCTAACCCTAAATCCTAACATAACCCTAGCCTCATGTCCGCATCCCAGTTCAACCCCAACCGCAACCACAATCCTAACCCTGTCTGGTTCAGTGGTTCTGGAGTGGGGAGTCTGTCTGTACGAACAACATTATGTATACATCATACAACCATATAAATATATATTGACTAAAGATTGTTGCTTTTTTTCTCAGAAGGGTTTTTTCAAGAGCAGAAGAATTGCCTCTGGTGGTGTAGATTATAGTCCAGCTGTTCCTGGTCGGACTGCAGCCCCTGGTGATGACCATGGTCTGACCTCTGATATTACCTCACTGGGGAAGAACACCCTGTAGCCCAGCGGCGGTCAGTGCCGTTTAAGTTGTGGGAGGAAGATTTCTTTCATGAGCATGGCCTTATTTCTATTACAGCATATTGGATGACTGTCATTCATATTCCAGCGCAATGTAACATCGGATAGGTTTAGGCTACTACATGATACTAGAATTTTCCCTGTACCCATCATGAGGGTTCTACAACCTAGCCTATGAATGAAACCTTACAGCGTAGGTGCACACAGGTCAAGAGACACATTTGAAGTGACAGACAGTAACACATGGACAGACAGTGACACCTTGCACACTCTTGCCTTCATCTAGCTGATACAAGGTGTAGTCATTAGTCCAACATTTGCAAACAAAAGTTTCTATTGGACAAATTCAAGTATGTTTATCCCTGTTTTGTTCCGTTTAAGAAACGTGTTTCAACAGAATCTGTGGAATGAATACACCCCTGATCACGCGTAAACACAGTTCACTTTCACAGCAGCCACGTTGTATTCCTTCTCACATCTATGCACTCTCCTCCACTCATCTCTTTCCTTCACTTGTGGACTCCAATGCACATCAACTGTATGTGACCAGGTGAAAAAAGCTTTCCAAGCCAAACCGCTACACACAGCCTATAGCTAATAGAACCAACGTGTAAGTAAACCCGCTACAATCATGCAGTAACGTTAGTGTACAGTCAGTATTTTTTTTAACCTTTATTTAACTAGTCAAGTCACTAAAGAACAAATTCTTATTTACAATGACGCCTACTTGTAAAGCCCCCCCGGCCAACTCCTCCCCTAACCCAGACGACACTTGGCCAATTGTGTGCCGCCCTAAGGGACTCCCGATCACGGCCAATACTCCCGATACAGCCTGGGATTGAACCTGGGTCTGTAGTGACGCCTCTAGCACTGTAATGCAGTGCCTTAGACCGCTGCGCCACTCGGGAGGCCATAAGCAGTTACACCAGTGGGCCTTGGTGGCAATAAGGAGAATATAACACATTAGATCTGGTAAAAGATAATACAAAGAAAAAAACGTGTTTAAAAAAATATATGGTTTTATCATCTTTGAAACGCAAGAGAAGGGCCATTACATGACTTAGGACTCTAGGCGTAATTTAGATTTTGGCCACTAAATGGCACCAGTGTATGTTGCATTACTGTTCAAAATGTTGCATCAAGTCTGCCCAAATGTGCCTAATTGGTTTGTTGATACATTTTCAAGTTCATAACTGTGCACTCTCCTCAAACAATAGCATGGTATTATTTCACTGTAACAGCTACTGTAAATTGGACAGTGCAGTTAGATTAACAAGAATTTAAGCTTTCTACCATTATAAAACATGTCTATGTCCTGGGAAAGGTTCTTGTTACTTACAATGTCATGCCAATCACATTAGCACACGTTAGCTCAACCGGCACGGGGGGGGGGGCAATCCTGTAGAGGCTCTAGCTAACATAGCATCCCTCTGTTTGAGCAGGGTGTTTCAGTAGGCTAAACTAGCTAGCTGCATTTGCTCGCTAAGTAAGTGAAACTGAGAGTGATTTTTTTTGTGGCAAATCTCTCTCTATTTCTCTTTTGCTTCTCCTTCATTTTGGAAGAAATACATTTGTTAAAATCTGGTAAACTATTGTCTTTCTCTGTCTTTGAATCAACTACTCACCACATTTTATGCACTGCAGTGCTAGCTAGCTGTAGCTTATGCTTTCAGTACTATATTCATTATCTGATCCTTTGATTGGGTGGATAACATGTCAGTTCATGCTGCAAGAGCTCTGACAGGCTGCTGGACGTCCTCCGGAAGTTTTCATAATTACTGTGTAAGTCTATGGAAGGGGTTGAGAACCATGAGCCTCTTAGGTTTTGTATTGAAGTCAATGTACCAGGACGGAAGCTAGCTGTCCTCCGGCTACACCGTGGGTCTACCCTACAGAGTGCTGTTCTGGTTACTGTAGACCTTCTTTGCAAAATAGTGTTTTAATCAATTATTTGGTGACGTGGTTATATTTAGTATAGTTTTATCAAAAGGATACATTTTTAAATGTTTTACAATTACATTTTTTATCAAATTCACTGAGGAGGATGGTCCTCCCCTTCCTCCTCTGAGGAGCCTCCACTGCTGTAGCTGTATTCTGGGCTGACCCACCCAGCCACCTTAGCCTTTCTGATACCTCTGTCAGACACCATGCCTACATTTTGATTCTCTCCCGAAGTGTACACTCATACATCTCCAAGTGTGCACTCATATTTAAAAGGAATGGATTGGTATGAGGAATATGGTGGAAACCTGTTTTTTTGCCTGTTTTGCATGTTATTTTGGCATTAATATGTGTCACAGTTTGCAAACAATGTAAAATAAAACAATTATTGAGTTAATAAAGCTGCATACAAACATGGTCTCTTTTTTGCTCTCTTGTTTCAGCCTAGCTCAGTGCTTTCTGTGGTGGTGGGGCAGCCAGCAGAAAATACGGAGTGTAGCGGTTGGTAATGTTCTCTAGTTGCGCCGTGATTGGCTCCGTGTTCTGTCACTCATGGGGACACTATGTCACCGCAAAACCTACAGGGAAAGCTTGAAAATTCAAGCCCCTTGGGTGCTGCCATAAAGTTACATTAGAAGTGCCCATCCAAGAAGGCTCAAGGTCATTGGCCACAGGTAAAAGTACGTAAAATCACGTTATATATCTACCATAGCTTTGATTGGACTGATCATGTCAACATCATACATTGGGCTCCTGAGTGGTGCAGCGGTTTAAGGCACTCGCAGTGCTAGAGGCATCACTACAGACCCTGGTTCATTTCCAGGGTGTATCACAACCAGCTGTGATTGGGAGTCCCATAGGGCGATGCACAATTGGCCCAGCATCGTTCCGGGTTATGGTTTGGCCATCATTGTAAATAAGAATTTGTTCTTAACTGACTTGCCTGGTTACATAAAGAAAATACTTTCAAAATCGTTGCTATCAAGCTAGACAAGCAGTCATCGTCGGCAATCTAAAGGCAAATCCTTTTTGATCCTTGACATATGAAGAGAAATTATAGATAAAACGTATCGGTGCTCATCGGCCATAAATGCGCCACTGCAGCCCCTGGTTTGATCCCAGGCTGTGTTACAGCCGGCTGTGTTACTTCGGTTGTCAGCTCGACAGTGTTTCCTCTGACACATTGGTGCAGCTGGCTTCCGGGTTAATCGAGCAGTGTGTCAAGAAGCAGTGTGGCTTGGCTCTCAACCTTAGTCTAGTCCGTAAGGGAGTTGCAGCGATGAGACAATATCCTAAATACCAACTGGATATCACGGAAAAGGGGGTAACACCATGGGCCAGAAAAGTTTTAATACATTGGCTATGCTGTCAATACAGCATGACTTCTGCCACGTTCAAAACAACTGGAAACTCGGAAATCTACGACTTCAGTGAGTTCAAGACAACTGGGAACTCGGATAAAACTAGCTCCGACTGGGAAAATAATTTTGAACAGTCATCCAACGCGGAATTCCAAGTTGAGTCCAAAAATCTATGCTGCTGCATAAATGATTTAATATCCCTCATAACCTACCTACTGTTCTGACTTAATGGTGCACATGTAGCCTATAACCTGTTTAGATAAATGTAATCATAGAATATTTTAAGAACTTTCATTTTCTGTTTATATGCCCCCTTTATTTGTCCTACAGTTCTGACTTGGTGTACAGGGAGAATACTGCAAGAACATCCCATGTTCTGAATTCTGTCACTGTACATTTCAAAAGTGCTGAACAAATAGTTTTGACTACATCCGTCCTAGCTCGCTCATGAATGTCTTAAACGAAATTACGAATTTCCTCTTATTCTCTCGTAGGTTCCCTTATGCAACAGTTTGTACGGCTCAATTGTCAGTAGAAACCACATTTGTTTAAGCAAGTCAGCCATATCAGCTATGTTTTCTAAAAAGGCAGTATATGAGGCTGAATGAACTGTTTCACTGCCAGACAAGGCTCCGCTGATAACCAGGTGTAGCAGTGGTAAGGTGTTGGGACTCTGCTGTTGGGACAGCTTTATGTAGGCCCTAACAGTTTGTGGGCACCGTTTGTTACCGTTATAGTGAAATGAATGTATTGTGTAGTGGCTTTGCTGGCATGCATTAAAATATAAAGAATATATGTTTTAGTTTGCCCCACATGCTAAAATTGCCACTGCCTCCATCCATGCTTGACCAAATCCAATGCCTTAAACTGCATGGGGGGTGTGAACGCGTGCACACTTCTAGAGAAGGGTAGAGAATCGGAACGCAGCCCAAACCTGCTGAACCCCTCTGGTGTAACTATCTCCCCAGGTACTTATCTGCACTGTGATTAACAAGGCCTATCTGAAATCCTTTGTGAAGAGCCACAGCCATCAGAGTAGCGATCTTCACAGAATTGAACAGCGCCATTCCTTTTGTGGACAATATTAAGTTATACTTTTTGATACAATGTCTTTCATATACTGTACAATTCCTTTCATCCATTTCTTTGTATGTTATATTAACTCATTAAGCACAGTCTTTGTTAAAAGTCCTACGGTTTGTCTTACAGCAGGGAAACTTGTCTCTTACAGTATGTTTATAATGAAAATATAAAACAATATGACCAAACACAAGTTCTTCCTTTATTATCATCAATGCTACATTCATTTTGACATTAACATGATCGAAGAAGTAGCCACAAGCCAATCTCTATTGATTATGGTACATATTTAGCAACACGACACACCGGTATGATCATTAAATTAATTTTAGAAATAGACCTGCAACCCCTGGCGAAGGCAATTGGAATATCAGGCACTAGAGTTGTTTGTTGGTGGTTGAGTGTGTGCGCTGCACCACTATTCCCGCAGGCTTGTCAAAAAAGTGACTGTATGGTTGTGACAGTAGACTTCCACAAACAGGCTGTCCCCAAAAACACTTACGTAAAACCGTGAGTTACACACTCAAACTGTGAGTACAATCCTTTCCAATCCATATGAAGAGAAATGTAGAATACATAAAACAGTAGGGAACAAATGATCACCGTGCACAAACGAGTGAAGTGGTGAAAAAAACTAAAAGATCATCAAGGACAACAACAACCACCTGCCTGTTCATCCCACTGTCATCCACAAGGCGAGGTCAGTACAGGTGCATCAAAGCTGGAACCGAGAGACAGAAGCTGTTTTTCAATCTCAAGGCCATCAGACTGTTAAACAGCCATCGCTAACATTGAGTGGCTGCTGTCAACATACTGACTCAACTCCAGCCACTTTAATAATGAAAAATTGGATGTAATAAATGTATCACTAGTCACTTTAAACAATGCCACTTTATATGTTTTCATACCCTACATTACTCATCTCATATGTATATACTGTACTCTATACCATCTACTGCATCTTGCCTATGCCGTTCGGCCATCACTCATCAATATATTTATATGTACATATTCGTATTCGTTCCTTTACACTTGTGTGTATAAGGCAGGTGTTGTGAAATTGTTAGATTACTTGTTAGATATTACTGCATGGTTGGAACTAGAAGCACAAGCATTTCACTACACTCGCATTAACATCTGCTAACCATGTGTATGTGACAAATAAAATGTTATTTGAAAAGCAGAGAAAACAGAAGGGCAGATGGTTGATTGCACGGAATGTGACGTATTGACACCGGACCACAATACCAAGGTCAACTGTCAAAGGACATTAGAATATTCAACAAAGAACTAGTAGGGGAGAGACCATGGGTGACTCTGAAATGGCACCCTATTTTCCCTTGCATGCCATTTCAGATGGAGGCCATTTGTGAGTGCAGCACACACACAACTCTGTACATTGACAGGTAGAGAGAATTTAGTCACAATGAACGCAAAGTGTTGCATTCAAAGATCCCAGATACAAGACTGATGTCACTATACTTCCTCAAACTGTCCTTCCTCAGAATTGTCCCAAACAGTCTCAGCAACCCAAAACCAAATCTCAACTTAATACAAAAACCTTCAACAAACTAACTTTGTCTTTCCCCACATCTTAGTCATTTGATAAATACCACCATACATATATGGTTAGTTCCAAATGAGATCCTGGACAGATGTCAAGATCACAGTACATATTATTTAAAAGGCCATAAATATAGTAAAAGTAAAAGAGACTTTACATTCAGTAAATCAACAGTCAGAACCATGTGGAAGGATAGTTGATCCGCCTGGCTTGTGATGCATTGTGACGTTGAGGCTTGAAGAATTACGTTTTTTCTGCAGAGGGTCTTTGAGACAATGGAAGAATCTCAATTGCATACTACTTGCATTCTCTCTTCGCCTCCTTCTCAAGACCCATTGGATGAGAAAAGTTACATCCCCTCTGACCTCCTCCAATGGGCTTTGAGAAAGAGGCGAGGACATGAGAAGTATGCAGTGGAGAGCTCTCTTTTACCCTTTTCGCATTATCGTGCCGACCCAAACCATACTGGCTCAGATTTTGGTTTCACATTTTCCTTTCTAGCATGGTTTCAGCCAGTACAGTACAGCTTGGATTGGTTCAGTAGTGTGAAAAGGACCTCTCTCTCAGGGAGTAGTATGTTTCTGGTAATGTTAGACATGTACTATGAGCTGGTTTAGAAACCCAGAGGGTGAGGAGCGACAATGCCTCCATTCTCCACTACGGCAGCAGATATGGCCTTCATGTTCTTAAAGACTTGGGTGGTGGAACTAGACTTCAGGTCCTTGACGTTCTTCATGATCCTGTCATAGGCCTGGTGGAGGGATGGGGGGCAGAGATCAGACATGTGTATGTACAGTGTACACACACACACACACACACACACACACACACACTAGTGGCAAGAAACAGTTTGTGAACCCTTTGGAAATACCTGATTTCTGCATACATTGGTCATGGGGGCGGCAGGTAGCCTAGTGGTTAGAGCGTTGGACTAGTAAACGAAAGGTTGCAAGATTGAATCCCCGAGCTGACAAGGTAAAAATATGTCGTTCTGCCCCTGAACAAGGCAGTTAACCCACTGTTCCCCGGTAGGCCGTCATTGAAAACAAGAACAAGTTCTCAACTGACTTGCCTAGTTAAATAAAAGGTTAAAAAAAATGATTTTTTTTAACCTTTATTTAACCAGGTAGGCCAGTTGAGAACAAGATCTCATTTACAACTGCGACCTGGCCAAGATAAAGCACAGCAGCGCAACAAAAACAACAGAGTTACACATGGGATAAACAAAAGTACAGTTAATAACACAATAGAAAAGTCTATATACAGTGTGTGCAAATGGAGTAAGGAGGTAAGACAATAAATAGGCCAATGGTGGCGAAGTAATTACAATTTAGCAGATTAACACTGAAGTGATAGATGTGCAGATGATGATGTGCAAGTAGAAATACTGGTGTGCAAAAGAGCAAAAAAAGTAAATAACAATATGGGGATGAGGTAGATGGGCAATGTACAGGTGCAGCGATCGGTAAGCTGCTCTGACAGATGATGCTTAAAGTTAGTGAGGGAGATATAAGGTTCTGACTGTTGATATAAGTCAACTTCAGCGATTTTTGCAATTTGTTCCAGTCATTGGCAGCAGAGAACTGGAAGGAAAGGCGGCCAAAGTATGTGTTGGCTTTGGGGATGACCAGTGAGATATACCTGCTGGAGCACATGCTACGGGTAGGTGTTCCTATGGTGATCAGTGAGCTGAGATAAGGCGGCGCTTTACCTAGCAAAGACTTATAGATGACCTGAAGCCAGTGGGTTTGGAGACAAATATGTAGCGAGGGCCAGCCGACGAGAGCATACAGGTCGCAGTGGTGGGTGGTATATGGGGCTTTGGTGACAAAATGGATGGCACTGTGATCGACTGCATCCAGTTTGCTGAGTAGAGTGTTGGAGGCTATTTTGTAAATGACATCGCCGAAGTCGAGGATCGGTAGGATAGTCAGTTTTACGAGAATATGTTTGGCAGCGTGAGTGAAGGAGGCTTTGTTGCGAAATAGGAAGCCGATTCTAGATTTCATTTTGGATTGGAGATGCTTAATATGAGTCTGGAAGGAGAGTTTACAGTCTAACCAGACACCTAGGTATTTGTAGTTGTCCACATATTCTAAGTCAGAACCGTCCAGAGAAATGATGCTAGTTGGGCAGGCAGGTGAGGGCAGCGATCGGTTGAAGAGCATGCATTTAGTTTTACTAGCGTTTAAGAGCAGTTGGAGGCCACCAAAGGAGTGTTGTTTGGCATTGAAGCTTGATTGGAGGATTGTTAACACAGTGTCCAAAGAAGAGCCAGATGTATACAGAATGGGATTGTCTGCGTAGGAATCACCTGCAGCAAGAGCAACATCATTGATATATACAGAGAAAAGAGTCGGCCCAAGAACTGAACCCTGTGGTACCCCATAGAGACTGCCAGTGATCCAGACAACAGGCCCTCCAATTTGACACACTGAACTCTGAGAAGTAGTTGGTGAACCAGGCAAGGCCGTCATTTGAGAAACCAAGGCTGTTGATTCTGCCGATAAGAATACAGTGAATGACCGAGTCGAAAGCCTTGGCCAGGTCGATGAAGACGGCTGCACAGTACTGTCTTTTATCGATGGCAGTTATGATATCGTTTAGGACCTTGAGCGTGGCTGAGGTGCACCCGTGACCAGCTCGGAAACCGGATTGCACAGCGGAGAAGGTACGGTGGGATTCGAAATGGTCAGTGATCTGTTTGTTAACTTGGCTTTCGAAGACTTTAGAAAGGCAGGGCAGGATGGATATAGGTCTGTAACAGTTTGGGTCTAGATTGTCACCCCCTTTGAAGAGGGGGATGACCGCAGCAGCTTTCCAATCTTTAGGAATCTTGGATGATATGAAAGAGGTTGAACAGATGGCAGCGGATAATTTTAGAAAGAGAGGGTCCAGATTGTCTAGCCCAGCTGATTTGTACGGGCCCAGGTTTTGCAGCTCTTTCAGAACATCTGCTATCTGGATATGGGTGAAGAAAAAGCTGGGGAGACTTGGGCAAGTCGCTGCGAGGAGCGGGGAGCTGTTGGCCGGGGTTGGGGTAGCCAGGAGGAAAGCATGGCCAGCCGTAGAGAAATGCTTATTGAAATTCTCGATTATTGTGGATTTATCGGTGGTGACAGTGTTTCCTAGCCTCAGTGCAGTGGGCAGCTGAGAGGAGGTGCTCTTATTCTCCAGGGACTTCAGTGTCCCAGAACTTTTTGGAGTTGGAGCTACAGGATGCAAATTTGATCGTCATCTAGGTCACAACAATAGACAAACACAGTCTGCTTAAACTAATAACACACAATTATATGTTTTCATTGAAAACACTGTGTAAACATTCACAGTGCAGGGTGGAAAAAGTATGTGTACCCTTGGATTTAATAACTGGTTGACCCTCCTTTGGCAGTAATAACCTGAACCAAACATTTTCTGTAGTTGCGGATCAGACCTGCACAACGGTCAGGAGGAATTTTGGACCATTCCTCTTTACAAAACTGTTTCAGTTCAGCAATATTCTTGGGACGTCTGGTGTGAACAGCTTTCGAGGTCATGCCACATCTCAAATCAGGTTGAGGTCAGGACAATGACTAGGCCACTCCAGAAGGCGTATTTTCCTCTGTTGAAGCCATTTTGTTGTTGATTTCCTTCTGTGTTCTGGGTCGTTGTCCTGTTGCGTCACCCAACTTCTGTTGAGCTTCAATTGGCGGACAGATAGCCTATATTCTCCTGCAAAATGTCTTGATAAACTTGGGAATTCATTAATCCGTCGATGATAGCAAGCTGTCCAGGCCCTGAGGCAGCAAAGCAGCCCCAAACCATGATGCTCCCTCCACCATACTTTACAGTTGGGATGAGGTTTTGATGTTGGTGTGCTGTGCCTTTTTTTGTCAACACATAATGTTGTGTGTTCCTTCCAAACAACTCAACTGTAGTGTCATCTGTCCACAGAATATTTTGCCAGTAGCGCTGTGGAACATCCAGGTGCACTTTTGCAAACCTCAGACGTGCAGTAAATGTTCTTTTTGGACAGCAGTGGCTTCTTCTGTGGTCCTCCCATGAACACTATTCTTGTTTAGTGTTTTACGTATCGCAGACTCGTCAACAGAGATGTTAGCATGTTCCAGAGATTTCTGTAAGTCTTTAGCTGACACTAGGATTCTTCTTAACCTCATTGAGCATTCTGCGCTGTGCTCTTGCAGTCATCTTTGCAGGACGGCCACTCCTAGGGAGAGTAGCAACAGTGCTGAACTTTCTCCATTTGTAGACAATTTTCTTACCATGGACTGATGAACATCAAGGCTTTTAGAGATACTTTGTAACCCTTTCCAGCTTTATGCAAGTCAACAATTCTTAATCTTAGGTCTTCTGAGATCTCTTTTGTTCGATGTATGGTTCAGGCAATGCTTCTTGTTAATAGCAAACTCAAATTTTGTGTTTTTTTTTTATAGGGCAAGGCAGCTCTAACCAACATCTCCAATCTCGTCTCATTGATTGGACTCCAGTGGGCAGTATTTACACGGCCGGATAAAAAACGTACCCGATTTAATCTGGTTACTACTCCTGCCCAGTAACTAGAATATGCATATAATTATTGGCTTTGGATAGAAAACACCCTAAAGTTTCTAAAACTGTTTGAATGGTGTCTGTGAGTGTAACAGAACTCATATGGCAGGCCAAAACCTGAGAAGATTCTGACCAGGAAGTGGCCTGTCTGACAAGTTGCTGTTCATCTTGGCTCTTTTTATTGAAGACTGAGGATCTTTGCTGTAACGTGACACTTCCTACGGCTCCCATAGGCTCTCAGAACCCGGGAAAAAGCTGAATGACGTAATTCAAGGCCCAGGCTGAAACACACTAGCGCGTTTGGCAAGTGCTCTATCAGAGGGCCATTAGACGAGGCTCGTGCATGAGGGGATAGCATGCTTTTACTTTTTCTCTCGTTGAATGTAAACAGGCTTTGCCAGTCGGAATATTATCGCTTTTTTACGAGAAAAGTGCCATAAAAATTGATTTTAAACAGCGGTTGAGATGCTTCGAAGTACGGTAATGGAATATTTAGACATTTTTTGTCACGAAATGCGCCATGCTCGTAACCCTTATTTACCCTTCGGATAGTGTCTTGAACGCACGAACAAAACGCCGCTGTTTGAACATAACTATGGATTATTTGGGACCAAACCAACATTTGTTATTGAAGTAGAAGTCCTGGGAGTGCATTCTGACGAAGACAGCAAAGGTAATAACATTTTTCTTATAGTAAATCTGACTTTGGTGAATGCTAAACTTGCTGCGTGTCTAAATAGCTAGCCCTGTGATGCCGGGCTATCTACTTAAGAATATTGCAAAATGTGCTTTCACCGAAAAGCTATTTTAAAATCGGACATCGAGTGCATAGAGGAGTTCTGTATCTATAATTCTTAAAATAATTGTTATGTTTTTTGTGAACATAACAATAAAACAAAAATGTTAATTTTACCCAAACACAGACCAGAGAAATTGATCATTTTGCAGTGGTCTCTTAATTTTTTCCAGAGATGGATGGATGGATGGATGGATGGATGGATGTATGTATGTATGTATGTATGTATGTATGTATGTATGTATGTATGTATGTATGTATGTATGTATGTATGTATGTATGTATGTATGTATGTATGTATGTATGTATGTATGTATGTATGTATGTATGTATGTATGTATGTATGTATGCATGTATGTATGCATGTATGCATGTATGTATGTATGTATGTATGTGTGTATGTGTGTGAGAGAGACACACTTGCCTCGATACACCAGGTTTCACACAGGATCTTCTCATGCTGGGCAGAGGCATGACCCTGGCTCAGAGAGCGGGATGCCCTGAAAGAGAGAAGGAGAGAGGGAGATATCATTCCAAGTCATGCTTTCATCTTTTTCACAGAATATAGCATGTTACACAAATGGCAACCTATATTTCTACTGGAGTCGTTCCAAGCCATAACACCCACCATCTCAGATTGTTCTGAAATAGTTTCTGTAGTTAGAAACAGATAAGATTAGCATTCCTGCAACAACATTTCTGAGAATCTAAGCTAATTGATTCGATCCAAATTGCCCATTTTAATTTATAGGATTCATATAAGTATTGTTTAGTCATCCTAAGTAATGCATCCTCGGGGATTTTTTTTAACCTTTATCCTGTTCAGAGAAATCTGTCATTGAAGTTATTAGGTTTAATTCCCATCCTATATCCTGATATTACCAGGTTCTGACCTCTAGATGGTGCTGTTCCCCCTCAATGTTAACGGGATAGTTTACTCAAATTACAAAACAACATATTGGTTTCCTTAGTCTATGGACAAGGTATGACAGCAACCCAAGCTTTGGTTTTGTTTTCCTGGCCACTGTTTCAAATGCTAACATTTCAGCACTTGGGGCACAAATCCAATGCAAGTCAATGGTATATATTATTAGCATTTCCTGCTTCATATCCAAATCATCTATAAGTAGCATAAATGAGTTACTTTAGCATGATTTGAACACGAATCGTAAAAATGCTAATATATGTACCATTGACATGCATTGGATTTGTACCACAAACGCTAAAAAGCTATAATTTGAAACAGTTTCCAACAAAACCAAAGCATGGGTTGCTGTCATACACTATACAGCGCATTCAAAAAGTATTCAGACCCCTTCACTTTTTCCACATTTTGTTACATTACAGCCTTAATCTAAAATGAGTAAAAAAAATAATAATAAAAATCCTCATTAATCTACACACAATATCGCATAATGATAAAGCGAAAACAGTTTTTTAGAAATACTTAAGTATTCAGACCCTTTGAGCTCAGGTGCATCCTGTTTCCATTGATCATCCTTGAGAGTCCACCCATGGTAAATTCAATTGATTGGACATGATTTGGAAAGGCACACACACAAGGCTATATAAAAAAGGTCCCACAGTTGACAGTGCATGTCAGAGCAAAAACCAAGCCATGTGGTCGAAGGAATTGTCCGTAGAGCTCTGTGACAGAATTTTGTCTGGGGAAGGGTACCAAAGCGTTTCTGCATCAATGAAGGTTCCCAAGAACACAGTGGCCTCCATCATTCTTAAATGAGCTGGCCACCAAACTGAGAAAATCGGGGAGAAGGGCCTTGGTCAGGGAGGTGACCAAGAACCCGATGGTCACTCTAACAGAGCTCTAGAGGTCCTCTGTGGAGATGGGAGACCCTTCCATAAGGACAACCATCTCTGCAGCACTCT
Source organism: Salmo trutta (assembly GCF_901001165.1). Classification (NCBI taxonomy): domain Eukaryota; kingdom Metazoa; phylum Chordata; class Actinopteri; order Salmoniformes; family Salmonidae; genus Salmo; species Salmo trutta. The sequence continues at coordinate 55,619,610 of NC_042975.1, forward strand.
AAATCAAACACATGACTGCCTGCTTGGAGTTTGCCAAAAGGCACCTCAAGACTCTCAGACTATATGCCAAGTCTCACATCTGGAGGAAGCCTGGCACCATCTCTACAGTGAAGCGTGGTGGCAGCATAATGCTGTGGGGATGTTTTTCAGGGGCAGGGACTAGGAGACTAGTCAGGATCGAGAGAAAGATGAACGGAGCAAAGTACAGTGAGATACTTGACGAAAACCTGCTCCAGAGCATTCAGGACCTCAGACTGGGGCAAAGGTTCACCTTCCAAAAGGACAACGACCCTAAGCACACAGCCAAGACAAGGCAGGAGTGGCTTCAGGACAAGTCTCTGAATTTCCTTGAGTGGCACAGCCAGAGCAGAGACTCAAACATCTCTGGAGAGACATGAAAACAGCTGTGCAGTGAAGCTCCCTATCCAACCTGACAGAGCTTGCGAGGATATGCAGAAAATGGGAGAAACTCCCCAAATACAGTGCCAAGCTTGTAGCGTCATACCCAAGAGGACTCGAGGCTGTAATTGATGAGTTTTTTCTATATAAAAATGTGCAAAAATTTCTAAAACCCTAGTTTTGATTTGTCATCATGGGGTATTGTGTGTAGATTGATGAGTGACAAAAATAATTTAATACATTTTTGAACAAGGCTATAATGTAACAAAATGTGGAAAAAGTCAAGGGGTCTGAATACTTTCCGAATGCACTGTATATACAAAAGTATTTTGACACCCCTTCAAATTAGTGGACTCAGCTATTTCAGCCACACCCGTTGCTGACTGGTGCATAAAAATCAGCCATGCAATCTTCATAGACAAACATTGGCAGTAGAATAGCCTTACCGAAGAGCTCATTGACTTTCAACGTTGCCCCATCATAGGATGCCACCTTTCCAACAAGTCAGTTCATCAAATTTCTGCCCTGCTAGAGCTGCCCTGGTCAACTGTTAGTGCTGTTATTGCGAAGTGGAAATGTCAAGGACCAACAACGGCTCAGCCGTGAAGTGGTAGGCCACACAAGCTCACAGAACAGGACCGCTGAGTGGTGAAGCGTGTAGCTCTCGGTTGCAATACTCACTACAGAGTTCCAAACTTCCTCTGGAAGCAACGTCAGCACAAGAACTGTTCGTCGGGAGCTTCATGAAATAGGTTTCCATGGCCGAGCAGCCGCACACAAGACTAAGATCACCATGCGCAAGGACAAGTGTAGACTGGAGTGGTGTAAAGCTCGCCGCCATTGGACTCTGGAGCAGCGGAAACGCGTTCTCTGGAGTCATGAATCATGCTTCACCATCTGGCAGTGCGAATCTGGGTTTGGCGGATGCCAGGAGAACGCTACCTGCCCCAATGCACAGTGCCAACTGTAAAGTTTGGTGGAGGAATAATGGTCTGGGGCTGTTTCTCATGGTTTGGGCTTGGCCCCTTAATTCCAGCGAAGGGAAATCTTAACGCTACAGAATACAATTAATGACATTCTAGACCTTTCTGTGCTTCTAACTTTGTGGCAACAGTTTGGGAAAGGCTCTTTCCTGTTTCAGCATGACAATGCCCCCGTGCACAAGCGAGGTCCATACAGAAAATGTGGTTTGTCGAGATTGGCATGGAAGAACTTGACTGGCCTACATAGAGCGTTGACCTCAACCCCATCGGACACCTTTGGAATGAATTGGAACACTGACTGGGTGATTAGCCAGGCTTAATTGCCCAACATCAGTGCCCGACCTCACTAATGCTCTTGTGGCTGAATAGAAGTAAGTCCTCGCAATAATGTTCCAACATCTAGTTGAAAGCCTTACCAGAAGAGTGGAGGCTGTTATAGCAGCAAAGGAGGGACCAACTCCATATTAATGCCCATGATTTTGGAATGAGATGTTTGACAAACCTTTGGTCATGTAGTGTACCTTGTTAATAGACTGCTTACAGGCAGAGGCATCAATTTGGTATGGCAGAGTATTTAAAAAAGGTTTTTTAAAATTTAACTAGGCAAGTCAGTTAATAAGAACAAATTCTTATTTTCAATGACGGACTAGGAACAGTGGGTTAACTGACTTGTTCAGGGGCAGAACGACAGATATTTATTTACCTTGTCAGCTCAGGGATTCAATCTTGCAACCTTTCGGTTACTAGTCCAACGCTCTAACCACTAGGCTACTTGCCGCTCCCAGTCACCATACCCTAACTTAACAACAATTACAAAAAAAAATTGGCTACTAAAAATCATTCCAATTCTGATTAAAAGTCAAATGCAGTTTAGCGGTTTAACGGGCTGGCTTTAGGACCATGTGGACTGCTCAGAGCTGGCGGGGTCTTTGCCTGGCTGGCTGGCTTTGGGACTAGAACATCGATGCACCTGCAGTGAACAGCAGGACGTTTCTCTCAAAACAGTGGAGAGGTAGAAGACAGCTCTAGTAGAAAGCATGGCTAGGTAACTGCTGTTTAACCTGACATGAAACTAGAATTTTTAATACTGGGAAGGGATTAAAAACAATTTTTTCACCTAATCGCAGGAATAGCATCCTTTGGTGTTCAGAATCTCATAATATCAGCATGTAGGATGGGACATAAATCTACATTTCAATGACGCCTAGTTACTTTACCCTGCCTTCATGAACATATCTACCTCAATTACCTCATACCACTGCACATTGATCTGGTACTCCCTGCACATAGCTCCACTCTGGTACTGGTACTTCCTGTAGATAGCGCCACATTGATCTGGTACTCCCTGCACATAGCTCCACATTGATCTGGTACTCCCTGTACATAGCTCCACATTGATCTGGTACTCCCTGTACATAGCTCCATTATTGTGCATTTTATTCTTTGTGTTACTATTTTTATTTCTTTATTTTTTTTACTCTGCATAGTTTGGAAGGGCTCATAAGCAAATATTTCATGGTAAAGTCTACACCCATTGAAATTCGGCACATGTGACATAAAATTTGATGACTAATTTCTCTGAAGAGAAAAATAATTTCACTGAGAATACATTACATAGGATGAAGAAACAATACTTTGAGCCGCAACTCCATACTACATGTCAGACATAGAGAACTGATACTACATATTCGTTGTTGGGGTGGGACTGGCAGGGGTGTGGTAGGATTCCTCGTCTAACTCAGTGTTAGAAAAAAGGTTTTGTCCAAATCGGATGTTTGGTACTATATTTACTGAATATTATATGATTCCTATAAATTAAAAACGGGCAATTTGGAAGCATTTAAACAGCTTAAAGAAAAATTCCACCCAAAAACTATATTTTGGTATTTGTTTCATTAGTTAATTGCTGATGTAGTCCCAAAACGTTTTGCATGTCAGCAATCAAGATCTATAACTTTCAAAATACAGAAATGCAGCTTGTATGATGCTGCAGATCTTGATGGCTGACATGCAAAACATTTTGGGACTAATGAAACAAATACCAAAATATCGTTTTTGGGGGGAATTTTCCGTTAAATTTCTCAGAGATCCAATTATATTTCAACTAAATAATGATGCAGGAATGTTAATCTCATTTGTTTCTAACAACAAATTATTTCAGAGCAATCTGAGATGGTGGGTGTGGAAATCCTCTTTTTGAAGTGGAACGACCCATTGGGTAAGAGTGGACCAGAGAGCAGAGTTGATGTCACAAAAGCAAAGAACATGCCGTACAGTATAATAAACACCAGACAACATACAGATTCTAATACAGCATTTCTACAAATAAAACATGTTTAGTAAGGATCAGTATTACCTGGACAGGACAACAACCATAGCATACAGGTCAATGGCACTGTCTGCCACTCTCTTCAGCACGAACTGCTCATCTGCAATGGAGAGGAGAAATAACATTAGCCATTAAACACTACCCAGCTAGCACATAATGTTCTGAGAACCATATGTTTCTTAGAGCGCGTTGTCCTATGGTTATTTTACATACAACCTTCCCACAACGTTCTGGGTATGGTGCAGGATACCCAGCTAGCAGCATAACGTTTTCTACAGGTTTACTAATGGTTCTATTTAAAAGGCATGTTCTCAGAGCATTCAGAGAATGTGAAAACGTTCTTCTGTGGGAATTTCAGTACTTCTGCATAACGTTTTGTGAGGGCATTTTGAAGTTAAACCTTACTAATGCTTGTGTACTGAAATATCTGTCTTTAAGCCTAGACGTTGGGCTTGAGATTGTCAAAGGAAATAACTCATAAGATAGAAAAGTGTGTCTGCGCATTAATAAGAGGCCTGTGTAGAATGACCCCATGATATCTGGCCGCTCAGCCAAGAACTGCCAGAAACTAACTGGTTCCTCTTAGCCTAACTGAAGACAGAGCAGTGTTAAATGAAAAGTGTTCAATTCTGCACACCCGTGATAGAGCTATTGTTCTGTTTGGAGCCTGTTTCTGGGCGAAAGAGTCATAGTTTGTGTGTGTGTGTGTGACCAGTACAACCATACATCATCTGGGCCGACAGTCAAAGGCACTCGCTTGCCCAGCTTGGGGGAACCGTTGAGCTACTGTTAGAGGTAGTATGTCTGGAGTGACTTCCTGTCATTCTGGCCATATTGTCCTCACACAGGTGCGACAGACTGAGGCAACCTTTTCACCCAGTTGTCTCCCCTCTCACACACACACACACACACACACGTTTTGCAGATGCTTGCATTGGGTAGCTTGACTATATAAATGATCCTGTACAGGAGGCTCTCGCTCCATTTCACCTGCGTGGGTGGCACAACCAGCCTCATTATTATACTTTTTTATAAAAGTAATACCTTGATTGATTATTGATTTTGCCTCTCCTCATTATTAATTAAAGGTAGAATTTCCACCACCGTTTTCTGCAGGTTTCCTCATGGTTCATTTTAAACTCAAGTTCTCAGAACATTCAGAAAACTTTCCATAACAAACACAAGAAAACATTAGTAATGCTCAAATAACGTTCTAAGAATTATTTAAAAACATACATTCCATTCTGAGCTTCAACAAAACCTTTCTCTATCCTCTCACTTGTTATGGGGTCTGTTTGAATAGACAAAAATGTACAGCTTTGTAACAGTAAAAAAAAAAAAAAAAAAAAAAAAAAAAAAAAAAAAAAAAAACTTTACATGCTACCTTCATCCTGGTTCTCATAATCTCCCAGCAACCTAAAAATTGATGTTCCCAGAACAGGGAAAAAATGTTCACTTTCGTTCTCAGAGCTTTTAAAAAACATTTAGTTTTATTAGTCAGGAAATGTATGACTTTGTTCCCAGAACCAATGGGAAAACAAAAACCTACGTTCCCACAAATTTCAAGGATCCACATGTGCTAGTTGGGTATCCTTAAATCAGGTTCACACATTTAGTTATTCTTATGTACTGTAGGTTGACAGTGCATTATCAATACTCACGGAGGATGTTCTTGCCGTGTTTGAGCAGCATATCCTCAACAGTGACTCCAAAGTGCTCGATAGCTTTAACAGCCTGGAAGAAATACAGACGTCAATCAACTGGGAGTCTTAGACTTACAGTGACATTATGGCACGGATGGATACATACAGCCACGGAGGTCAATGCAAGCTTTGAATCTCTCTCACCAGATCTCCACTGTGAGACAGCTCAGGATGGATTGATCCCTGTAGAGTGAGGCCAGTGCTCAGACCTGCCCTCCTGGATAACAAGAACGAGACAGACGGTTAGGGAGTGTGTGTTGTAGGGCTGTCCGAGTAAAATAAAATAAAAATTGGTCGACCAAGAGTTGTCTGTTCTTTCGACCAATCGATTGGTTGACATTTTTAAACATGCATTTTTCCATATATTGACACATCCTATGTGGTTGAATCACATCAACTATATTCACTGAGCTTGTCTGATCCTTCAAGCACACTGTTTGATTAAATAATTAAGACACACAAATGACTAGAGGGAGTCTGACCAGCAATAGATTTGATTGTGCCGGGCCGGGCTCAGACTTGCTGTGCTAAAAAGAAAAAAGACAGCGAGTGACTGACTAGCACCCGTTGTCTCTCTCTCATCCCTGCTGTTGCGACCACAACAGAACATCAAAGTGTTAATCGCGCTGTCCATGTTGCTGAAGCTGCAACATAATTACAGCCATTTCTGACTGAAGTTGCTTTCGAAATCCCTCATTTGTTTAGGAAAAACATTCCCTATTCCCTTAACCCTTGCTCTCTTTACGTGACGCATGCAAGTAACCTAAGACCTGTTCGCACTGGACTAGTATTACTAGAGAACGTTTGTCATGTAATTATTACTCCAGAATGTCCCTTATTCCAGAGGATGATTCGGATGGGATTAGTTTTTTTCCATACTGCCCCATGTAATTCTTTATATTTTCCCAATAAATTGATAGTTATGAAGGAAGCCTGGAGGTTTTTATTCTAGGCGTGAAGATAAAGTATTTCAACATGTCCAGGTGATCAGGTCACACTGAGAACTCCAGCTTTCTTCCCAAGTTTCTAAACCATCTCTCCTTTAGTGTAGCCATAATATTTCAATTGAGGAAGTGTGATCATAATCATTAAGATTTTTTAGCGAGCCGCAGTACGTCCTAAATTCCCCCCAGCCTTCAGATGTGAGCTAAACAGTGCAATTGCACTTGAGATGCATTTTAAGGCTATGGATGAGAAAGCAACTTATCATTTCCAAGGGTTTAGGTCAGTTGTATGCTGCTGCTTTGCCATCTATTAACAGTAAGGGTTGCATTAAATAGGCTCAATATTTCTTACTGATGCATTTGGTAATATTCAACTGAAAAGCACAAAACAAACAAAGCATTCATTGTAAAAGTTTATCAACTCTATGTGAATGGCCTACATGCAGCCTATGCACAGCACTTAGTTCAATTTATCCAATCAGTTGTTGTTTTCTTGTGAAAACCGCAAGCAACATCTGTCAAACGCAGGCATTTCTCTCAAAACACAGGGATGTCGATTCGCTGGGACTAGTATTACCAGAGGACCTTGGAGTTCGCCAAACAAATGTAGGTTATTCTGGTTGGAAATGTTACTCTCCATAAGTGAGACCAAAAAAATGACAGTCCAAAAGGTGTAGCCCACAGTTTTGCCTGAAAATAATTTGATGAACGCCCATCTGTGATAAGCCTACCGTTTGTAAAGCACCAAAAAGCAACATCCAGACAGGACCAAAAAAAGATGTTTGCTCGTGCTTACTAGGATGTAGCCTACCATGTCGGCCCACAATGTAATTTTATGAATGCCCATCCATGTGGTAGGCCCACCGTTTGTAATACAGGCCATTACATTGGCTTTATTAGTCCTGATTCCTGTGACTAATCAATTTGGCCATTTAAGCACTGAACTTCAACTACCCAACTTTGTCAGGAGTTATCCCGAGCCTATTTGCAATGTATTTACACTGCGGAAAATGTAGAAGTATTTTCTTTTTTGTTATGATCAGCTTGTCAAAAAAATGTACGGATACAAACTTGAAACCATCGATCATGACAATAGGGTGAAACTCCCGGACAACAGTTCTGATTGTCCACCTTTATTACCGCAAAGACTAAAAACAGTTGAATTCATTCGTGAATTAAAATTTCCAAAATCTAAAAGGTTTATTTATTGTTTACCGTAAATTCCGGACTATAAGCCGCAACTTTTTTCCCAGCTTTGAACCTCGCGGCTTAAACAATGACGCGGCTAACATATGGATTTTTCCCGCTTTCAATTTTTTTTCTCCAAAAAAACACATTCTGTGACGTGCTCAGTTTTTTGGCGGCATGAAGCTTTCATTAGACCAATGAAATTGCCGAACGGGTTAAGGTCAAACAACTTTTTTTGTTTACTGTTTAGATTAAATCGAGCGCTCTCAAACTTCCAATCATTCCGATTACGGTAGTCATTTTGTCACCCTCATCATGGCAAAGACACGGAGAAATGCATATGGTGCAGCTTTCAAGTTGAAGGCGATTGATCTGGCTGTTGGAAAAGGAAATAGAGCTGCTGCATGGGAGCTTGGTCTTAATGAGTCGATGATAAGACGTTGGAAACAGCAGCGTGAGGAATTGACTCAGTGCAAAAAGACAACTAAAGCTTACTGCTAATTTTTTCTTTTTTGTTACAAGCCGTGTTTTGTTAAAGCCTATTTATTTTTGTTACAAGCCGTGTTTCGTTAAAGCCTGTGTAAAGTTAATTTGTTTCAATGTACCGGTAGGCACCTGCGGCTTATAGACATGTGCGGCTTATTTATGTTCAAAATAATAAATATTTTTTAAATTCAGTGGGTGCGGCTTATATTCAGGTGCGCTTAATAGTCCGGAAATTACGGTAAGCTAATTATTCAAGGCAATTCAATTATTATTTATTCAATTTATTTCCTTTTAAAACTAAAATGCTTGATTGAATTTCAAATCATGAATGACATGAACTAATGAATGATTTATTGATACAGTAGCCTATAGAAGTATTGAAATATAGACCTAAGTAAGTTACGGTATTAAAGACTGAACAGGATGTGCTCTTAGGCCTACAGCTCGACGGTGGTTATACAAGGCTGCTTACTAAGCCTCCTAATGATAATGACATTAATTATTATACAAATAATAACAATAAAAAAGAGAGTTGTTATTATTATAAATATTTTTTATATTCCAACAATTTAGAACAGTGTAAACAGTAAATAAATTATAAATAATACCAGAGAGGCTGTTCTAAATTTAAAAAAAATAAAAAAATAAAAAATAAAGTGTAGCGTTTATTACAGCAAAGTAAAGATTAAAACAGCCGAATTTGTGAAATTGTTTACTTGACATGCTGTGCTAGACTTGATGCTCATCAGTAGGCTATTAAAGAAACATTCAAACAGGCAACAGAAGCAGGATCTGTCTTATTGCTGTAGATCTATATATTGATGATTTATAAAGCCAGGCACATTAACAGTTAGACTGTTAATTATAGGACCTAATTATGTTGGGGTTTCCTCTCTCCTCACTTTTCTTAGACAATAAGTCAAGGGCTTCTCATCTCCTCCCTCTGCTGCTGCCTCCGCCGCATTGTTCTCAACAACAATATGCTGGTTAACTTTACTATTGTGCAAATAACAACACGGTCTAGGAAAAGTCGCCAATTCAACAGCGCACTGATGTGTTTCAGAACCGTGGACAGCGACCGCTATCCAACGAGGGAGAAAGCGCATTTGTTTTAAAATAATATAATTTTTATTAGTGTTACACCATCATTCTTATGTAATATATCCATATACAATTACAGTAGCACGTCTTGGACTGAGCCATCCCCACGGCCTCCACAATGGATCAGTCCACTCAGCGCAAATCAGACATGTGTCTTGTACACCATGATATTTTTTTGTATTTGTTTTTTTGCTACTGCCCGACTAAAGAAATCTCGGTCGACCAAACAATCGACTAGTCGACTAAATGGGGTCCGCCCTAGTGTGTTGACAAGTGGGCTTCTTAAACAGCGTGTTACACACTGACCTCTTGGCCCTCTTGGTCATCTCTCCAGCCAGCAGCCCAGCGTTGCCCAGAGGGTTCTTCAGAGCCTTCTGTAGAGACTTCAGGTGCTTACCTGCATCCTGGAAACAACAGGAAGATCAATACCATTCACTCTCCATATCTCACACTGACATAGAAAACGCCATAGGAATATAATTACTACAACTGGAACATTGCTGTCTCTGCCTGGCCGGTTCCCCTCTCTCCACTGGGATTCTCTGCCTCTAACCCTATTACAGGGGCTGAGTCACTGGCTTACTGGTGTTCTTCTATGCCGTCCCTAGGAGGGGTGCGTCACTTGAGTGGGTTGAGTCACTGACGTGGTCTTCCTGTCTGGGTTGGTGCCCCCCCCTTGGGTTGTGCCGTGGCGGAGATCTTTGTGGGCTATACTCGGCCTTGTCTCAGGATGGTAAGTTGGTGGTTGGAGATATCCCTCTAGTGGTGTGGGGGCTGTGCTTTGGCAAAGTGGGTGGGGTTATATCCTGCCTGTTTGGCCCTGTCCGGGAGTATCATCGGATGGGGCCACAGTGTCTCCTGACCCCTCCTGTCTCAGCCTCCAGTATTTATGCTGCAGTGGTTTATGTGTCGGGGGGCTAGGGTCAGTCTGTTACATCTGGAGTATTTCTCTTGTCTTATCCGGTGTCCTGTGTGAATTTAAATATGCTCTCTCTAATTCTTTTTCTTTCTCTCTCTCGGAGGACCTGAGCCCTAGGACCATGCCTCAGGACTACCTGGCATGATGACTCCTTGCTGTCCCCAGTCCACCTGGCCGTGCTGCTGCTCCAGTTTCAACTGCTCTGCCTGAGGCTATGGATCCCTGACCTGTTCACCGGATGTGCTATCTGTCCCAGACCTGCTGTTTTCAACTCTCTAGAGACAGCAGGAGTGGTAGAGATACTCTCAAAGATCGGCTATGAAAAAGGCAACTGACATTTACTATTGAGTTGCTGACTTGTTGCACCCTCGACAACTACTATGATAATTATTATTTGACCATGCTGGTCATTTATGAACATTTGAACATCTTGGCCATGTTCTGTTATAATCTCCACCCGGCACAGCCAGGAGAGGACTGGCCACCCCTCATAGCCTGGTTTCTCTCTAGGTTTCTTCCTAGGTTTTGGCCTTTCTAGGGAGTTTTTCCTAGTCACCGTGCTTCTACACCTGCATTGCTTGCTGTTTGGGGTTTTAGGCTGGGTTTCTGTACAGTACTTTGAGATATCAGCTGATGTAAGAAGGGCTATATAAATACATTTGATTTGAAATATTGGGTAGACTAAATTCTATTTCTATTTCAAATACAAAGACAGTATGATCATTCAGACAAAAAGGGTGACATGTAGTGTACCTGGAATCCGTTGAGAGCCACAAACAGTCTGAGAATGTCGTTGGTTCCCTCAAAGATCCTGAAGATTCTAAGATCCCTCATTACCCTCTCCACACCAGAGCCCTGGATACAGACCACAGGAAACAGCCATAAGACGTCAGTCTTCAAAGGCACCACACCTAGTCACTCCCAGTAAGTACACACACCCAGCGTAAAACAATAGCGCCTCTCTGTAGTCATGTCTACACACCAACAATGTCCATTGTAGTGATCTACATCTATTTCTATGTAAGACGCTGACATTAAACCAGGGATGAAAGTACGCCGTACCAGTCGAACATGAGTCTATCACAATAGTTAAAACAAAGATGCCAAAAACTCTAGGCTATTATTTATCATTACCCCATGTCAGTCGCATGAAACATGAGCGAATGGTCTTGAAAACATATAGAATACACTCCACAATGCAGTTTGTAGAATGCCTCTGTTCTCATCGTGCCAAAGGCAGAGATGAGTGGCTGAGACTGAAACGCACAGACAGCAGATGACACATCATTTCAGGTTACAAGTGTAGGTAGGCCTAATAAATGACAATCGCTGAATTTCATTCATTAGATTTTTTTGTGTTTTGTAACAGATGTCTTTTCCATTCATTAAATGGCGGGTGTACAGTGCACTGTACGGTTGCAGGAATTATTTCAGAGTGGACGAATGCGCGCAGGTAGGCAAGCTTACAGGAGCCTACTGAATTGATTGTTTGACAGCTCAAAACAATGTTTTAATGTTGTATAGAGCTGGTCTTTTTAAACAATCCTTATTAAGAGCTGTCATTTTATTGTGAGGAACTGCAGGTTTAATCAGACATTTTTTCTGTTTCGTCCTCTATTATGTGAGTGATCCATCAAGTTTATGACACATTAAAAAAGGTCATGCAGGCTTTATCTGGATCACAACTGATGACTCCTCTATTTGGTTAGACATTGAGACTTTTTTTCCTAAATACTCCTTACAGGATCTTTTATTTTTCAGAAGCTTCAAATCTGTAAAGGATCACTGCAATAACCCCATTCCACTTAACACTCAAAGCATGGAGGTCAGTTCAATGTTTTTTGGGAAGGTCCAAACTAACCTCTGCTCTTACCACAATTCTTAACAACCCAGATTTTGGTCCAGGATTGCTGGATGCTGGCTTTAACTTTTGGCTTAATAAGGGCATGGGCAGACTAAATGATTTATTTGCAGATTTTATTGTCATTTGAGCAGATGGTTGAGAAATACCGACTTCCTCTTTCTACAAGTAAGACATTATATTTTGAAGAGCACCACCTTAATTGGCAACCTGACGTGTCTGTCATTGAATTAATGCTTTTTTCCCCCCACAAAGGAAAATGTCTAACTTTGTTTTATGATGCTTTAATGTCCTTTTCTACTGTTGACACACAGAGGCTGAAACAAGTGTGGGAGAAAGAATTGTCTGTTACTATTGACGAAGAGATGAGGGAGGACATTTTGGAGATATGCAAAAACAATATCTATCTGTAATCGTACTAGAGCAATCCAATTAAGAATAATACACAGATTGCATATATCCCCAGATCACAGGCATGCTTTTAGCCCCTCTTCCTCTTCTCCTCAGTGTCTTAAATGTAAAACTGACACAGGCACCCTAACACATTGTAAAACAGATCACTTCTACAAAGTATGGGAACCTTATCTAAATGACCTAGAACCTGATTTATCAGCTATTATGCTGCAAGGATTCTCTTAGAATGGTGGTGATCTATTTGTTTCAGAATTACACTGTACGTTCCATGTGTTGGACTTCTTTATTAATAACTTCTTTATTTAAACTGAGCTTTTGTGTTTAATTTCTGTCTGTATGTTCGTTTAAAATGTAAGTATTGAGAGATACAATGACGGAGACAGGGTGAGAGTGGCGGGGAGGGGAAGATGAGAGAGATATAATATATATATATATATATATATATATATATATATATATATATATATATATATATATATATATATATATATATATATATATATATATATAAATATAAATAACACACACACACACACACACACACAGGTGTGTGTAAGTGTGTGCTGTTTTTTTGCATCTCTTAATTTGGGTGAAAATTGTGAAATTCCAATAAAAATATTGTTACAAAAAATTTAAAAATAATATTTACTTCCAGGTCCACAGAGATCCTATTGAATTAATGGGGATTCTATATGTCATTCTATTAGGCTCATAATTTTTTTTTTGTGCATACACATACTGGGAAGAAATCTATTTTCACCCCTGTATAAAACCATTATATTTCTATGTACGACACACACATAACCACTTCCAACAATCCCAACAATCCCAGCAGCCATCCAGTGATGCAGACTCACCTTCATGAAGCCCATTCCTCCCATGACCTGGATACACTCATCAGTCACTTCCCAGGCAGCCTCCTACACGAGAGAGAGAGAGCCAAGGTTATTATAGTTTTGGGCTTTTATACAGTGGGGCAAAAAAGTATTTAGTCAGCCACCAATTGCGCAAGTTCTCCCACTTAAAAGGATGAGGCCTGTAATTTTCATACTTATTTTCCACCATAATTTGCAAATAAATTCATAAAAAATCCTACAATGTGATTTTCTGGATTTCTTTTCTCATTTTGTCTGTCATAGTTGACGTGTACCTATGATGAAAATTACAGGCCTCTCTCATGTTTTTAAGTGGGAGAACTTGCACAATTGGTGGCTGACTAAATACTTTTTTGCCCCACTGTATTCATTTTTATTTCTATTAGTTAAGATTATTTTGTTTTACAAAAACATTTTTATTTCATTTTTATATTATTTAGTTTCAGTTGGAGTGTTAAGGACATAAAATAGCCAATGAGTGCGAGGCTAGGAGTTATTTATGTGTTGTGTAGTTTGTGTGTTTTTGGGGATGTCACTTCTTGCCACTGTGGGGCAGTAGTGCATAAGGTGATGGGGCAAGCCACAAGTTAGGTTGGGTTTAAAGGTAGACTCAGTGAGATGACCTAGAATAGATGCAAAGTAAACAGTAGTAGTGGGTCAATTTCCACAACAACCAGGAGCGTTGGAGCGCCAGGCTAAACTTCTCTGCTGTTGTAGCAGCATGAAGTAGAGGCACGGGTCCGACAGATCCGATATCCGACCCTGGACCCTAGCGGGTACGAGTCCTAAATTCTGACTTTTGTCTCGGATCTGGGTCAGTTTGATATAATTGCCATGAGTCTCAGGTATGTGCAATTAAAATGGATTTACCGACTGGACCTGACTGAACCATGCTCAATTAATTGAATGTATGCGAGTGGATGAGAACTGTGTTGTTATCGGTGTCAGCCAATTGCAACACAACAAAACGTATAGCTTATGTCTAGCTGAAACTGGTTTCGGCTGCTCATGTCACATGTTCCTGCTGCTGAGGAGAGAGAGAGAGCGCGCAAGTGAAAGGAGCCTTGGCTACTGTTGATAGCAAAGATGGAGGCCTTTTTCATTGAAGTAAAATACAAGTTAGAGGAGGAAGATTATAGTGAAAAGAAGCCTACAAGGGGAATGTCCTTGGGGACAGGTTTTAGAGGACAAAGTTAAGAAGAATGTTGGCCCGGCCAAATAGACTGTGTGCTACTTGCTATTCAGGTTTGATGCACATTTTCAAACGTATTTATTTTCGTATTTATTATCATTTGTTTTATCATTAGGCTATAATCATTACTATTATTATTGTAGATGTATTTAAGAATCGAAACCAGTTATTTATATATGCAAAAAGTGTTTTGTTTAAGCTGAACCATTGCTGAACCATTGTTTAAGGAAAGTAAAAACCAATACATTTCAGTGTGCTACATATCGATTTTCTTTTGTTAAAGACATTTACATTTATGTCATTTAGCAGACGCTCTTATCCAGAGCGACTTACAATTTGGTGCATTCACCTTATGATATCCAGTGGAACAACCACTTTACAATAGATGTACAATAGTACATCTATAAAGACAGTTAAGGACACGTAACTGTGGATCATTTGGCCAATATCGCTTGTTTGTTGAGGAGGGTTCTTTCTCTCTCTCTCTCCTTCTACTCTCGAATCTGAACGGGTCTCTCAGATCCGAACCAGCACGGGTCTGTTTGGATCTGTTTTTCCACGGGCCTTTTTGGAACGGGTCTGACTGTCGTCAGGTCCATTCAGAACGGTTCTGTTTTAAAAAAATATATTTATGCATATCTGGTCGGGTGGGAAAGCCAAGGATCCAGAAGGGATCAAACTTTTTAGACACCACTAGTGTGAAGCACACCCGTCTTGAATCGTGCACATCTCAATGGGCTTTTGTTAAGTCAAGCCTTTCAAAGTGGGTTGCATTCTGGGCAGGCAACTGTTGTCTTACAGTCAGAAAACACACTAATCGTCTTATTTTAGTATTTACAGTCTATGCACTTCTGGATCAATCAATACATTTTCTGACTGATTCAAAAATACATTGTGTGTCCTGAAGTTTCTTATGAAAATGCATTCATTTTGCAATGTATTATTTCTTATGGAAAATGTACACAATTGAAGTAATAGTTGTGAAATTGTTAAAAGAGGACAGGATAAAACCAGACAGTGCTGTACTCACAGAGGCAAAGATTTTGCTGATGGCAGCTTCAATATGGTAATCTTTGGATCCACTGTCCATGTTCCCACTGATCATGTAGGCCATAGACTGAAAGAAAGGGGAGGGGAGAAGACGACATGAAAATCACAGTAGGACACCAAAAGAAGCTCCCTGTCATCAAGGCAAAGGGTTGCTACTCTGAAGAATCTCAAATATAAAATAGATTTTTGATTTGTTTAACACTTTTTTGGTTACTACATGATTCCATCTGTGTTATTTCATAGTTGTGATGTCTTCACTATTATTTTACAATGTAGTAAATTGTAAAAACAAAAAAAAAGAAAGAAAAACCCTTGAATGAGTAGGTGGCCAAACTTTTGACTGGTACTGTGCCTATATGTACTGTCACAAGAATCAGGCCTCCTTATTGTTCCTAGAATTTCTAAGTAAACAGCTGGAGGCAGGGCTTTCTCCTATAGATTTACATTTTTTATGGAATGGTCTGCCTACCCATGTGAGAGACACAGACTCGGTCTCAACCTTTAAGTCTTTACTGAAGACTCATCTCTGTAGTAGGTCCTGTAGTAGGTCCTCCCCCACGGGCTCGTGCCGTGGGGGAGATCTTCGTGGGCTATACTCAGCCTTGTCTCAGGGTAGTAAGTTGGTGGTCTGTTGATCTCCCTCTGGTGGTGTGGGGGCTGTGCTTTGGCAAAGTGGGTGTGGTTGTATCCCGTCTGTTTGGCCCTGTCCGGGGGTAACGTCGGATGGGGCCACAATGCCCCCCAACCCCGCCTGTCTAAGTGCACAGTATCTATGCTGCAATAGTCTGTGTGTGTGTGTGTGTGTCCTATCTGGTGTCCTGTGTGATCTTAAGTATGCTCACGCTAATTCTCCCATGTCTCTCTCGCCCTCTCCCAGCAGACCTGGGCCCTATGACCATGCCTCAGGACTACCTGGCATGATGACTCCTGGCTGTCCCCATCCCCAGTCAACTGGATCAGCAGCATAGTCAGGTGTTCTGCCTGCAGCTATTGAACCCTGACCTGTTCACCGGACATGCTACCTTATCCCGGACCTGCTGTCTCGACCTCTGAATGCCCTGCTATGAAAAGCCAACTGATATGTACTCCTGAAGTGCTGACCTGTTGCTCCCTCTACAACCACTGATTAGTGTTTCACTCTGCAGGTGATCTATGAACGTTTGACCATCTTGAAGAACAATCTGGCCTTAATGACCATGTACTGTTATAATCTCTACCGGGTACAGCCAGAAGAGGACTGGCCACCTCTCAGAGCCTTCCTCTCTAGGTTTCTTCCTATGTTCCTGCCTTTCTAGGGAGTTTTTCCTAGCCACCGTGCTTCTACATCTGCATTGCTTGCTGTTTGGGGTTTTAGGCTGGGTTTCTGTATAGCACTGTGACATCTGATGATGTTCTTTATAAATACATTTGGTTGATTGATTGATTGAGTAATGGATTATGATTTGTATTATGTGATTGCTTCCGTCTTTCTGCCAGTGGCTGTAAGCATACCATGCACAGGTGGCACCTTAATTGGGGAGGATGGGCTCGTGGTAAAGGCTGGAGCGGAATAGTTGGAATGGTTTCAAATACAGCAAACACATTGTTTCCAGATATTTGATGCCATTCAACTAGGTCCGTTCCAGTCAATATTATGAGCCGTCACCCCCTCAGCAGCCTCCACTGATACCATGTCAGCTGAAGTGTGGTGAGCATTCTGAAGTAAAATGGCTGCCACGGCATCACCCATAGGGTGCTACACATGGTGGTGGTTGAGGTGAGTTTCTCCTCATACTATGTAAAGAGCTTTGAGTGTGTGGAAAAGCAAGATATAAATCGATTATCAATCAATAGATATTCTGTGTACCTCAGTGACATATTGCAGCATAGCCATGCGTGACAACTTCTCCTGGATAGCTCCATAGGTGTGGATCTTACTGCCAAACTGGACCCTGTTGGCTGCATGGTCCACCTGGGCAAAGAGACAGGACAAGAGTCAGTATGGGAGGTCAAGAAGTGCTAAAACCAATACAGTAATAGAGCTTCAATGAGACTAGGACAGACTCAACTGAAGGGCAAATAGAGGTAACACTTTATTTGGATAGTCCCACACAGCGTTACTCACAGCCTGGGTGATGACTCCCTTCATGGTGCCGGAGAGGGCAGCGGCCATGCCGAAGCGCCCATTGTTGAGGATGGCCATGGCCACCTTGAAGCCGCCACCTACCTCCCCCAGGACATTCTCAATGGGTACAGGGACATTCTCAAAGTACACCTCCGCCGTGTTGGACGCCTTAATGCCCATCTTCTTCTCAGGGGGACCGCTGGAGGAGGTAGAAGGTAATGAAATGTTAACGATACATGTAGTCACGTTGTTGTGTCTTATCTACCTTAGATGAATGCATTGACAATATGTCACCTGGATAAGAGTGTTTGTTTAGGGCCTTCCGAGTGTAGCAGCGGTCTAAGGCACTGCATCGCAGTGTTGAGGGGTCACTACAGACCCGGGATCAATCCCGGGCTGTGTCACAACCGGCCGTGACCTGGAGTCTCACAGGGCAGTGCACAATTGACCCAGCATCGTCCGGGTTAGGGGAAGGTTTGGCCGGGGTGGCTTAACTTGGCTCATCGTGCTCTTGCGACTCCTTGAGGCGGGTGTTTCCTCTGACACATTGGTGCACCTGGCTTTCGGGTTAAGCGGACGGGATTGAACTTTTGGGATGGGGGCAGTATTTTCACGTCCGGATGAAAAGCGCGCCCAAAGTAAACTGCCTGTTTCTCAGGCCCAGAAGCTAGGATATTAATTATTTGGTAGATTTGGATAGAAAACACTCTGAAGTTTCTAAAACTGCTTGAATGATGTCTGTGAGTATAACAGAACTTATTTGGCAGGCGAAACCCCGAGGACAAACCAACTAGGAAAAAAATAAATGAGGTCACTCTCTTTTCAATGGGTTTTCATTGGGAATCTAGAATTCTAAGGCAGTTGCTTGCACTTCCTATCGCTTCCACTGGATGTCAACAGTCTTTAGAAATTGGTTGATGTTTTTCCTTTGTGTAATGAAGAAGTATGGCTGTTCAGAACAAGGCTCGAGTGAAGTGTACTGTTTGATAGAGGCGCGTGACCAGAAAGCACACTCCACTTTATTTTCCTCCGGTATTGAACGCTGTTTATCCCATCTTAAATTTTATCAATTATTTATGTTAAAAAATACCTAAAGTTATATTAGGAAAGTGGTTTGAAATGTTTGGACAAAGATTATAGGTAACTTATGAGATATTTTGTAGTCATGTTTTTCTGGATCAAACGCGCCAAATAAATGGACATATAACGACAGAATTTATCGAACAAAAGGACCATTTGTGATGTTTAATGGACATATTGGAGTGACAACAGAAGATCTTCAAAAGTAAGGCATGCATTATGTTATTTCTGACTTTTGTGTTGTGCCTGGTGGGTTGAATTATGATTGTCTGTGTTTGTTTGATGGGGTGCTGTCCTCAGATAATAGCATGGTTTGCTTTCGCCGTAAAGCCTTTTTGAAATCGGACACTGTGGTTGGATTAACAAGAAGTTTCTTTAAAATGGTGTATAATACTTGTATGTTTGAGGAATTTTAATTATGAGATTTCTGTTGTTTTGAATTTGGTGCCCTGCTATTTCACTGGCTGTTGTCGAGGTGGGACGCTAGCGTCCCACAAATCCCAGAGGTTAAGGAGTGCGGTTTGGCGGGTCATGTTTCGGAGGACGCATGACTCGACCTTCGCCTCTCCCGAGCCCGTTGGGGAGTTGCAGCGATGAGACAAGATCGTAATAGAAAAATGGGGGGGGTTGCTTAAAGCCCGAAATTAATTAAAATGTTTTTGTTTTGTCTTTTAGTCTGCAACTTGTTTAAAATTTGGATGTGCATCTTCAGAACAAAAACTTCTTAAAATATTCACTAAAACAAGACTGTGGATGGACAGAAAAGTAATATAGAGACTGGGATAGTCATTAAATCAACAATCATGTGAGGCTTCTAAGAAACATACAGTACATACTCTTACTTAAATTCCTCCCTTCCTCCACCCTTCCATATCTGTATCCATCACCAATCCCTCCATCCACCACTCACTGTGTCACTCCTCCGAAGCTCCTCTCCACGATAAAGGCTGTGATTTTGTCTTTCATTTGTCCTGTCTTCTCATCCATCATGGGCATCTTGGCAAACACTGTGAAGATCTCAGCCAGACCACCATTACTGACAACACAGACACACAGAGTCAGGATAAGTCAAAGAAAACAATAGCAATACTGTATACAACCACAACTCTATATTAGGAACCCCTAATATTACTTGGATTAAATGTCAGGAATTGTGAAAAACTGAGTTTAAATGTATTTGGCTGTGTATGTAAACTTCCGACTTCCAATGTAGCTATGAATGTGTACAAGACATAAACCACGCTAAACAGTGTGTTTGCCATACTAAATGATAGCATAATGTTGGTGGTCCTGCAGTACCTGATCCAGATCTTGCCTCCATTGAGGATGTAGTGTTTTCCACAGGGAGAGAGGGTAGCGAGGGTCTTTATGGACGCAGCGTCAGAGCCACTGGCTGGTTCAGTCAGACAGAAAGCAGCCAGGGTCTCACCTAGATAAAAATAGGAAAGAAAAGGAGGAAGAAAAAGAAGAGAAATAAGGACAACAGATTTTAAATGCCTTATACATGGAATTACAGTCTAGGTATAATAATAATAATACATAGGCAGAACCAAATAAAATGACTAAGAGAGAATAACGACAAAGCTGGAATAGTGCATAGTGATCAGAAACATCCATTCCAGACTCTTTATTTTACCTTTATTTAACTAGGCAAGTCAGTTAAGAACAAATTCTTATTTTCAATGACGGTCTACCGGGGAACAGTGGGTTAACTGCCTTGTTCAGGGGCAGAACGACAGATTTTTACCTTGTCAGCTCAGGGATTCGACAAACGCTCTAACCACTAGGCTACCTGCCGCCTCTCTCTCTCACCTGTGGCCAGCTTGGGCAGGTATTTCTCCTTTTGGGCGGGACTACCAACCAGCAGGATGCCCTTGAAACCGATGGACTGGTGGGCACCCAGAGTGATGCCAACCCCCAGGTCGTGCTGGCCCACGACCTCCACCAGCCTGGCATACTGTTCAATAAAAAGGACATTAAAACATTAGCGTACTTAATTTACACAGTACACTCTACCAGTCTGGTGTACTATCGTCAGAGGACACAAAGGTAAAAAAAAATTGTTGAGTCTTGAAGGTTATTTTGCAGCCATCCTTATCAAAAGCAACATACATAGCTCAGTTTCATGCTGACTTGTTTTGACATAGGGATGGATATTCTACTACAGGCACATTCTTTATCCAGTGGTCTAAGACATGGCTTGAACTTTATGGTAGCATGGTAGCATCCTTCACAAACAGCAGTTACACCACCAACACCTTACAGTGCCTTCAGAAAGTATTCAGACCCATTGAAATTTTCCGCATTTTATTCTAAAATATATTTTTCCCCCTCAGCAATCTACACACAATACCCAATAATGACAAAGCAAAAATAGGTTTTTAGAAATGTGTACAAATGTATAAAAAAAAATAATTATAATAATAATATCACATTTACATAAAGGATTCAGACCCTTTACTCAGTACTTTGTTGAAGCACCTTTGGCAGCAATTACAGCCTCGAGTCTTCTTGGGTATTACACTACAAGCTTGGTACACCTGTATTTGGAGAGTTTGACCCATTTTTCTCTGCCGATCCTCTCAAGCTCGGTCAGGTTGGATGGGGAGCATTGCTACACAGCTATTTTCAGGTCAAGAGCTGTTCGATCGGGTTCAAGTCCGGGCTCTGGTTAGGCCACTCAAGGACATTCAGAGACTTGTCCCAAAGCCACTAATGGGTTGTCTTGGCTGTGTGCTTAGGGTCATTGTCCTGTTGGAAAGTGAACCTTTACCCCAGTCTGTCCTGAGCGCTCTGGAGCAGGTTTTCATCAAGGATCTCTCTGTACTTTGCTCCGTTCATCTTTCCCTCGATCCTGACTAATCTCCCAGTCCCTGCAGTTGAAAAACATCCCCACAGCAAGATGCTGCCACCACCATTCTTCACCTTAGGGATGGTGCCAGGTTTCCTCCAGAGAGGACGCTTGGCATTCAGGTCAGAAAGTGCTCAGTCTTGGTTTCATCAGATCAGTTAATCTTGTTTCTCATGGTCAGATTCTTCAGGTGCCTTTTGGCAAACTCCAATCGGGCTGTCATGTGCCTTTTACTGAGGGGCTTCCGTCTGGCCACTGTACCATAAAGGCACCTGAGAGTGGTGCAGAGATGGTTGTCCTTCTGGAAGGTTCTCAGAGGAACTCCAGAGCTCTGTCAGAGTGACCATCGAGTTCGTGGTCACCTCCCTGACCAAGGTCCTTCTCTCCCTCAGTTTGGCCTGGCGGCCAGCTCTATGAAGAATCTCGGTGGTTCCAAACCTCTTCCATTTAAGAATGATGGAACCACTGTGTTCTTGGGGACCTTCAAAGCTGCAGATATATTTTGGTACCGTTCCCCAGATCTGTGCATCGACACAATCCTGTCTCGGCGCTCTACGGACAATTCCTTCAACCTCATGGCTTGGTTTTTGCTCCGACATGCACCGTCAACTATGGGACCCTATATAGACAGGTATGTGCCTTTCCAAATCATGTACAATCAATTGAATTTATCATGTTGTAGAAAGATCTCAAGGATGATCAATGGAAACAGGATGACCCTAAACTCAATTTCGAGACTCAAAGCAAAGGGTCTAAATACTTACGGAAATAATTTAAAAATATATTTTTTATATATAATTTTGCTAAAATTTCTAAAAATCCTGTTTTCGATTTGTCATTATGGGGTATTGTGTGTAGATTGCTGAGGATTAAAATATTTATTTCATCCATTTTAGAATAAGGCTGTAACATAACAAAATGTGGGGGTCTGAATACTTTCCAAAGGCACTGTATATGCATCCTTGCGCACGTGTGCTGGTATTTCTGCTAACCTGTGTATTATGTGTTGGTACAGTACATTTACATTACATTTAAGTCATTTAGCAGACGCTCTTATCCAGAGCGACTTACAAATTAGTGCATTCACCTTATGATATCCAGAGGAACAACCACTTTACAATAGTGCATCTAAATCTTTTAAAGGGGGGGGGGGTAGAAGGATTACTTTATCCTATCCCAGGTATTCCTTAAAGAGGTGGGGTTTCAGGTGTCTCCGGAAGGTGGTGATTGACTCCGCTGTCCTGGCATCGTGAGGGAGCTTGTTCCACCATTGGGGTGCCAGAGCAGGCGAACAGTTTTGACTGGGCTGAGCGGGAACTGTGCTTCCTCAGAGGTAGGGAGGCGAGCAGGCCAGAGGTGGATGAACGCAGTGCCCTTGTTTGGGTGTAGGGCCTGATCAGAGCCTGAAGGTACGGAGGTGCCGTTCCCCTCACAGCTCCGTAGGCAAGCACCATGGTCTTGTAGCGGATGCGAGCTTCAACTGGAAGCCAGTGGAGAGAGCGGAGGAGCGGGGTGACGTGAGAGAACTTGGGAAGGTTGAACACCAGACGGGCTGCGGCGTTCTGGATGAGTTGTAGGGGTTTGATGGCACAGGCAGGGAGCCCAGCCAACAGCGAGTTGCAGTAATCCAGACGGGAGATGACAAGTGCCTGGATTAGGACCTGCGCCGCTTCCTGTGTGAGGCAGGGTCGTACTCTGCGAATGTTGTAGAGCATGAACCTACAGGATCGGGTCACCGCCTTGATGTTAGTGGAGAACGACAGGGTGTTGTCCAGGATCACGCCAAGGTTCTTAGCACTCTGGGAGGAGGACACTAGGGAGTTGTCAACCGTGATGGCGAGATCATGGAACGGGCAGTCCTTCCCCGGGAGGAAGAGCAGCTCTGTCTTGCCGAGGTTCAGCTTGAGGTGGTGATCCGTCATCCACACTGATATGTCTGCCAGACATGCAGAGATGCGATTCGCCACCTGGTTGTCAGAAGGGGGAAAGGAGAAGATTAATTGTGTGTCGTCTGCATAGCAATGATAGGAGAGACCGTGTGAGGATATGACAGAGCCAAGTGACTTGGTGTATAGCGAGAATAGGAGAGGGCCTAGAACAGAGCCCTGGGGGACACCAGTGGTGAGAGCACGTGGTGCGGAGACAGATTCTCGCCACGCCACCTGGTAGGAGCGACCTGTCAGGTAGGACGCAATCCAAGCGTGGGCCGCGCCAGAGATGCCCAGCTCGGAGAGGGTGGAGAGGAGGATCTGATGGTTCACAGTATCAAAGGCAGCAGATAGGTCTAGAAGGATGAGAGCAGAGGAGAGAGAGTTAGCTTTAGCAGTGCGGAGAGCCTCCATGACACAGAGAAGAGCAGTCTCAGTTGAATGCCCAGTCTTGAAACCTGACTGATTAGGATCAAGAAGGTCGTTCTGAGAGAGATAGCAGGAGAGCTGGCCAAGGACGGCACGTTCAAGAGTTTTGGAGAGAAAAGAAAGAAGGGATACTGGTCTGTAGTTGTTGACATCGGAGGGATCGAGTGTAGGTTTTTTCAGAAGGGGTGCAACTCTCGCTCTCTTGAAGACGGAAGGGACGTAGCCAGCGGTCAAGGATGAGTTGATGAGCGAGGTGAGGTAGGGGAGAAGGTCTCCGGAAATGGTCTGGAGAAGAGAGGAGGGGATAGGGTCAAGTGGGCAGGTTGTTGGGCGGCAGGCCGTCACAAGACGCGAGATTTCATCTGGAGAGAGAGGGGAGAAAGAGGTCAAAGCACAGGGTAGGGCAGTGTGAGCAGGACCAGCGGTGTCGTTTGGCTTAGCAAACGAGGATCGGATGTCGTCAACCTTCTTTTCAAAATGGTTGACGAAGTCATCCGCAGTGAGGGAGGAGGGGGGGGAGGGGGAGGAGGATTCAGGAGGGAGGAGAAGGTAGCAAAAAGCTTCCTAGGGTTAGAGGCAGATGCTTGGAATTTAGAGTGGTAGAAAGTGGCTTTAGCAGCAGAGACAGAAGAGGAAAATGTAGAGAGGAGGGAGTGAAAGGATGCGAGGTCCGCAGGGAGGCTAGTTTTCCTCCATTTCCGCTCGGCTGCCCGGAGCCCTGTTCTGTGAGCTCGCAATGAGTCGTCAAGCCACGGAGCAGGAGGGGAGGACCGAGCCGGCCTGGAGGATAGGGGACAGAGAAAATCAAAGGATGCAGAGAAGGGAGGAGAGGAGGGTTGAGGAGGCAAAATCAGGAGATAGGTTGGAGAAGGTTTGAGCAGAGGGAAGAGATGATAGGATGGAAGAGGAGAGAGTAGCAGGAGAGAGAGAGCGAAGGTTGGGACGGCGCAATACCATCCGAGTAGGGGCAGAGTGAGAAGTTTTTGATGAGAGCGAGAGGGAAAAGGATACAAGGTAATGGTCGGAGACTTGGAGAGGAGTTGCAATGAGATTAGTGGAAGAACAGCATCTAGTAAAGATGAGGTCAAGCGTATTGCCTGCCTTGTGAGTAGGGGGGGAAGGTGAGAGGGTGAGGTCAAAAGAGGAGAGGAGTGGAAAGAAGGAGGCAGAGAAGAATGAGTCGAAGGTAGACGTGGGGAGGTTAAAGTCACCCAGAACTGTGAGAGGTGAGCCATCCTCAGGGAAGGAACTTATCAAGGCGTCAAGCTCATTGATGAACTCTCCAAGGGAACCTGGAGGGCGATAAATGATGAGGATGTTAAGCTTGAAAGGGCTGGTAACTGTGACAGCATGGAATTCAAATGAGGAGATAGACAGATGGGTCAGGGGAGAAAGAGAGAATGTCCACTTGGGAGAGATGAGGATTCCAGTGCCACCACCCCGCTGGCTCGATGCTCTAGGGGTATGCGAGAACACGTGGGCAGACGAGGAGAGAGCAGTAGGAGTAGCAGTGTTATCTGTGGTGATCCATGTTTCCGTCAGCGCCAGGAAGTCTAGGGACTGGAGGGTAGCATAGGCTGAGATGAACTCAGCCTTGTTGGCCGCAGACCGGCAGTTCCAGAGGCTGCCGGAGACCTGGAACTCCACGTGGGTCGTGCGCGCTGGGACCACCAGGTTAGAGTGGCAGCGGCCACGCGGTGTGAAGCGTTTGTATGGCCTGTGCAGAGGGGAGAGAACAGGGATAGACAGACACATAGTTGACAAGCTACAGAAGAGGCTACGCTAATGCAACGGAGATTGGAATGACAAGTGGACTACACGTCTCGAATGTTCAGAAAGTTAAGCTTACGTTGCGAAAATCTTATTGACTAAAATGACGAAAATGATACAGTACTGCTGGCTGGTGGAGTAGGCTAGCTAGCAGTGGCTGCGTTGTTGACTTTGTTTGAACGTGTAGCTGGCTAGGTAACCTCGATAGTTTCAGTACTACACCTTGTCATGATACAAAAGCAACTTTGTAGCTAGCTAACATAACACTAATCAAGACGTTCCTTTGTAATGCATTTAGTTTCTACAATGCTGCTCGTCGGTAATAGTTGGCTAGGTATGGAACAATGGCGTCGCGGGGGACGGAAATAGCTGGCTAGCTAACCTCGATAATTGCTAAACTACACAATTATCAAGCTATGACAAAGACAACTATGTAGCTAGCTAGCTAACACTGCACTAGTCGAATCGTTCCGTTGTAATGTATTAGTATCTACAGCGCTGCTAGTCGGTAACGGTTGGCTAGCTAGCAAACCCACTAGCTAGCAGTGGGTTTGATGACTAGGTGTGTTGACTAAGTCTGGAGTCTGGACAAGGCGTCGCGTCTGGCTAGCTAACCTCGATAATTACTCTAAACTACACAATTATCTTAGATTCAAAGACAGCAAAGACAACTATGTAGCTAGCTAACTAACACTACACTAATCAAGTCGTTCCGTTGTAATGTAATAGTTTCTACAGTGCTGCTAGTCGGTAGAGGTTGGCTAGCTAGCAGTGTTGACTAGCTAGCTAGCAGTGTTGACTACGTTAGGAGGACGAAAAAATAGCTAGCCTCGATAATTACTCTAAACTACACAATTATCTTTGAAACAAAGACGGCTATGTAGCTAGCTAAGAAAAATTGCTCAGATCAAACAAACCAAACCGTTGTAATGTAATGAAGTGTAATATTACCTGTGGAGCGAAGCGAAGTGCGACTGCTTGCTCCAGACCGGCGGTGATATTCTCTAATTGTTGCCAGATGAACATATCTCACATCAGTCTATGAAGTGACAGGCTTGAAATAGATGACTGAAAATCTCAAAAGCGCAAACAAGTCACCCATTCTGTGCTATGTTAAAACACAGTATCTCCTGTTATCTGGAGACAGATAGCATCTCTGAACCCACAGCAATTCAAAGTTTGTATAGAGTGTGTTCTTACTGTATAGAGGTAAAAGGGTATTTCTGCGTTGGTACAGTACTCTGAATAGAGTGTGTTCTTACTATATAGAGGTAAAAGGGTATCCCTGCTTACCTGCATCCTGGTTGGGGTATAGCTCTTAAGGTGTGTGTGTGTCTGTCTGTCTGCGTCCCTGTGTGTTGATACCCCCACGCCCCCCAGGTCAGTGTGTGCGTGTGTGTGTTTTTAACTATACTTGTTGGGAACCAGAATTCCCTACAACAATAGTAAACAAACAAAAGTTTGACCAAACAGGGACATTTTGTTATCCCCACAAGGTCAAATGCTATTTCAATGGGGTTTAGTGTTAGAAACTAGGGTACGGGTTAGGGAGAAAAAAAATGTTTTGAATTGTGTGTCCCCACAAGATTAGTTGTAAAAGACTGTGTGTATAGAGATAAAGGTGTATGTTCTCACCTGTGTGTTGGTGAGCCCCACGCCCCCCAGGTCCTGGGGGACCTGCAGGCCAAAGGCCCCCATCTCTTTCAGGCTTTCCATGGTGCTGTCCTCCACCTTCTCCAGGGAGTCATTCTTTGCTGGGTCATTCACCTCCTACAGCACACCATATATACAGTTGAAGTTGGAAGTTTACATACACTTAGGTTGTAGTCATTAAAACTCATTTTTAAAACACTCCACAAATTTCTTGTTAACAAACTATAGTTTTGGCAAGTCGGTTAGGACATCTACTTTGTGCATGACAAGTAATTTCTCCAACAATTGTTTACAGACAGATTATTTCACTGTATCACAATTCCAGTGGGTCAGAAGTTGACTGTGCCTTTAAACAGCTTGGAAAATTCCAGAAAATTATGGCATGGCTTTAGCAGCATCTGATAGGCTAAGTGTCATCATTTGAGTCAATTGGAGGTGTACCTGCAGATGTATTTCAAGGCCTACCTTCAAACGCAGTGCCTCTTTGCTTGACAACATGGGAAAATCAAAAGAAATCAGCCAAGA
Source organism: Salmo trutta (assembly GCF_901001165.1). Classification (NCBI taxonomy): domain Eukaryota; kingdom Metazoa; phylum Chordata; class Actinopteri; order Salmoniformes; family Salmonidae; genus Salmo; species Salmo trutta. The sequence continues at coordinate 55,647,394 of NC_042975.1, forward strand.
CCTCAGAAAGAAAATGGTAGACCTCCACAAGTCTGATTCATCCTTGGGAGCAATTTCCAAACGCCTGAAGGTACCACGTTCATCTGTACAAACAATAGTACGCAAGTATAAACACGGGGACCACGCATCCGTCATACCGCTAAGGAAGGAGACGCGTTGTCTCCTAGAGATGAACGTACTTTGGTGCGAAAAGTGCAAATCAATCCCAGAACAACAGAACAAGTATCTAGATCCACAGTAAAACAAGTCCCATATCAACATAACCTGAAAGGCCGCTCAGCAAGGAAGAAGCCACTGCTCCAAAACCGCCATAAAAAAAAAGCCAGACTACAGTTTACAACTGCACATGGGGACAAAGATCGTACTTTTTGGAGAAATGTCCTCTGGTCTGATGAAACAAATATAGAACTGTTTGGCCATAATGAGCATCGTTATGTTTGGAGGAAAAAGGGGGAGGCTTGCAAGCCGAAGTACACCATCCCAACCGTGAAGCACGGGGGTGGCAGCATCATGTTGTGGGGGTGCTTTGCTGCATGAGGGACTGGTGCACTTCACAAAACAGATGGCATCATGAGGGTGGAAAATGATTTGGATATATTGAAGCAACATCTCAAGACATCAGTCAGGAAGTTAAAGCTTGGTCGCAAATGGGTCTTCCAAATGGACAATGACCCCAAGCATACTTCCAAAGTTGTGGTAAAATGGCTTAAGGACAACAAAGTCAAGGTATTGGAGTGGCCATCACAAAGCCCTGACCTTAATCTCATAGAAAAATGGGCCAAAATTCACTCAACTTATTGTGGGAAGCTTGTGGAAGGCAACCCAAAACGTTTGACCCAAGTTAAACAATTTAAAGGCAATGCTAACAAATACTAATTGTGTGTATGTAAACTTCTGACCCACTGGGAATGTGACGAAAGAAATAAAAGCTGAAATAAATCACTCTACTATTATTCTGACATTTCACATTCTTAAAATAAAGTGGTGATCCTAACTGACCTAAGACAGGGAATTGTTACTAGAATGAAATGTCAGGAATTGTGAAACTGAGTTTGAATGTATTTGGCTAAGGTATATGTAAACTTCCGACATCAACTGTATGTATGTATGTATGTATGTATGTATGTATGTATATTTATTCTACAGCACCCATGAGCCAGCCCAAGAGACAGAGGTCAGTTACAACCTGGGTCATGTTCAATAGTAATGAAATGGAGGAATACGGTCCAAAACAGACAATAATCGAAACTATCTGAACTTGTCCAATAAGAAAGGCTTGTTTTCGTTTTCCGCTGAGAAACATTTTGCTACGGTGTTCCCTAATGAACATGACCCTGATGACAAATCTAGTGGCAGTGAAGAAATGTAGCTTGAATAACTTAAGAGGAATTATGTGCTGTGGTTTACTATTTGTAAAATAAAATAAACATTTGGTCACAAAAAAAGAAAAGGTGAATTGAAACTCACTTCAAAGAATTTGGAAACGGGTGGGACTAACTCCTGGAGGAATTGGGTCTGCTCCTCGTTCATCACTGGAAAACAGCAAAAAGTCCACAACCGTTAGTTTTTCCAACATCTCTCCTTTACATAATAGCTAAGTGGCTGCATAACAACACATGTATGCATTGACAGCTAAACATGACTAGTCCATTCACCTGAGGGGAAGGGAAAGACCTGTGAGGGGTTGATCTGACCCTTGAACATGTTGACGGCGAAAGACTGGGACTCCTACAAGAGATATATGGAGTCATGTTGATTATCATCAACTGTCACAAAAAAGCAGGAAATGCATACTGTACTTTCTAACGCATTTCAGAGGGATCTAAGCGCAGCTCAGTCATAATTGTTGATCTTGAACTTTAAAACATGGAGACCCAAACAGTAGCCTCATCCAGTATGGACAAGTTCAGCAAAGCAGTACTTTATAGGGAGGAAGGTTGATCTAAAAACACAGGGGTGAATATGAGTGTTGTTATTTTTGTCATAAGTCTTCCACTCATACCACGCTCTGTGCCTTCTTGGCAGTGGCTGCCTTGGTTGCTGTGGCGGTGCCAACAGCCTGTTTGTCCAGCACTGCCTGTAGAGAGACAAACACAAACAAGCAATGTCATACAGAGAAAAGAGGGAAGAGATTACCACCATAGAAATATAATCTCATTCTAATTCTACGGTTACAATATGTTAGAGAGATAGGGACTGAAAGAACTGAATTTCTGATGGATTATTGATAGGTAGGATCAGGATAATTGAATGGAGTGGTACAGTACTTTAGACAGGGGAAACAGGCAACAATAGCGAAGGGTTTGTCAAAGCTACAGTAGAAGACCCTGCTCCTATACACAAGGATTAAATATGAAAGAAACAATAATATATTACTCTTAAGAATCTGAGTGTTCATTTAAAAACAAGGCAACATTAAACATGTCCCCCACGAATGGGGCAATTAGTCACAACACTAAGCTCAAAATGGGACAACATGCTTGATATATGTTCGGAAATTCAGTTGATTACTATAGTGCCACCCTTGGGCCTATCAGTGTAATTTTGTAAATTACGGATATCTATGGCAAGACGCATCATTCACCCAAGTTGTCAAAATCAGGCCAGTGGTGTCTGGGATATCGAGTGGGTTAGCAAGACTCATATCCCTGAACATGTGCCAAATTTATGCCTAGAGTCAAACAAATCAAGAGCTATAAACATGTGTCCATTATAGCGCCACCGTGTGGTTGATATGAATGTTCTTGCATATGTCAAGTCTTGACAGTGTTTGGAACATGTGTACCACATTGTGTGACAAAACAAATATCCTTGACTGATTTATATATTTTAAGACTATGCCCATGTGACTGTTTATTGGTCAATAGCAGCCATGATGTTTTCAGTACTAGTCTATAAAATATTGCGTTGAGAGACAGTTGTCCATAGATGCCACATATCAAGTTTCATGCAGATCGGTCATTCGGTGCCAGAAGAGTAGCGTTTTAAGTGTTTTTCACAAAATTGTTAATGGCAGAAAATCCATCATGGCGGACCGTATGGGTCCATGAGGCAAATTTGTTCCTTGTGAGGAGAGGGGGGGGAAGGTGAGAGGGGGGGAAAAAAACAACTCTGGGGGGGAAAAAAAACAAGCTCCTACTGGGATTTTTTTTTGAACGGTCATCCAACTCAAAATTCCAAGTCGGAAACTTGGGCATCTTTCTAGAGCTCCGACTTTCCGACCTGGAGATCACTGACGTCATGATTTGACCTCTTGTTTTCGAGTTCCCACTTGAAGTGAAAGCACCATATGTACTGAATTTCATGACTTTAGATCAAACGGGGTGAGGGCGTGACCTTTTCATGTATGCATTTTCAATCACTTGTTATAGCGCCACCATCTGGCCTACCAGTGATATTTTGTAAGTGCCAGATGTCTATGGCAAGACGCATCATTCACCCAATGCCAGTGCTCTCAAATATCACGTGTGAGTAACGTACGAACAAACGGACAGACAGAAAGATCCCCAGTCAACTCCCCGATTCCATCGTGGGGCACAATAATAAACTGTAGAGAGAGGAATTTTATTTCAGAGGTGCCATTTTATTCACTCAGTCAACAAAAACAAATGTTCAACATGGCCTGAAATCGCTAATAAAACCTAGTGGTCAATCGTATTTCCACCATTCATTTTTCCTATAGGGGATTTTAGAAAGGCTTAAAATAAGGGCTGTGTTTTGTGTAGGTTCACCCTGTCGTGACGTTTTGATTAGGGTTGTTACGGTGACAGTATTACCGCCACACCGCTGATCACGAGTCATGAAGGCAGTCTAATTCCATGTGACTGTTTAATCACAGTAATTAGGCTTTTCCAAGCTCTGATGCTGCTGATGGTCATTAGTAGCCTACCAAACTTGCTAACTGCCTGGTACTCAGCACTCTATTGTCCCTCTAATAACTCTGTCATCAATGCAAATATAATCAAATCTAATCAAACACTTAATGAGAGCCCATGAGCTCCTGTTGAGCAACAGTTCTATAGGCTATGCAATTTCGTGAGAAAGTGTGATGTATTAAAAAGAGGAGGATCCCATCAGCTTTCTATAGGCTTGGCCTACTATATTTATTTCTCAACTTTCCTAATATTAAGTACACTGCTTATCTTTACAACAGGAGTATAGACTACCTGGCTGGCATGAAAATGAACCATGGGAAAAACATGCTACATTCATTACTTAAGTGTAGAGATGACATGTATTTTTCAGCTGCCCCTGTTGAGACAGGTGCATGATAATGGTCCATTCTAAATCAAAACTAATTTCACACATATATTATTTAGTGTATGTAAAGATTAAATCAAGAATAGTGTGATGGCAGACAACAATAGCCCATCACTTGTGAATGATGCCCAGCTTGAGGCAAAAAAACAGCCCTTTGCCTTTTTTTGCAACTTTTTCAAATCATAGTATCACACCTCATGTAGCCCAGCCCATAGTCCTATATGTTTTGATAAGGTTTGTATCACACCTCATGTAGCCCAGCCCATAGTCCTATATGTTTTAATAAGGTTAGTATCACACTTCATGTAGCCCAGCCCATAGTCCTATATGTTTTAATAAGGTTAGTATCACACCTCATGTAGCCCAGCCCAGCCCATAGTCCTATATGTTTTGATAAGGTTTGTATCACAACTAGTAGCCAAATAACTTCTTACAATTAAGCACATTAATCCGCTTTACAATGGGTGTAGAGCCTAACTGGCATACATACACAGAGCGTGAGTTTGAAGTTTCGGGAAGATCATTTTCACCATAAGAACGCACCTTTATAATAAAAGCATTACATGCATAATCTCATTTGGGTCACTTTTGATAATGGTGTTTTCAAGCTAATGGGACATTCATGCTTCTAGCCTACTGCGGTGTGCGCATTGCTGTGCTTATAATGTGTAGAAATAGCCTAATAGTTTATCAACATTTTAAGCTAAACGTTCTGATCTGTTGCGTCAGCCACATTGCGTAAAATAGTTTTTTGATGCTAGTGGTTGTATTAATTTGGGATCTATCGCATCCCACAACTATCCCAGACTATGTTTGGAATATTATTTATTGCACAGAATAGGTCAACTTTTGTACTATGGGGGATAGTAGATTGACATAGGCTAGCACTTTTGCTGTTCGTTAGGCATACTCATCTTGTTGGCTGACAAAAAGTAAATGTGGACAGTTCTTCCAATATGCACCTTGGAATGCGATAAGGATGTGTGCAGTTGCGTCTCCGATATGTCAGTCTTCACACTTTCTCACTAGCCTGTGAGAAAGACCCAATCGTGTGACAGAGAACCATGTGAATGAGAGCTGCTTTGGCACGCAGCCAGAAGGGAATTATAATTATTATTATTTCAGCCCAAGGGCACAACGGCCACTGACCGCAAAAGGCATGGATTTTTTTTAGGGGGCATTACGGCCACACATATAGGGGATGCAGCTGGGGAAATTGAGGCATTATCAAGTGCTTGTCAAATTGTGAATGAGAGACTGATGAGTTGTGTACAGCCTGCGCAAAAAAACTAAGTAGAGCTCATGCCTTTTAAGTGACTTTTTTCAAATCATCATTAGTCATATCATGCAGCCTTACAATGTATTAAAAATCAAAACATATAGCCCAACATATGTATGACAACTAAAGTTACATAACTCTAAATTAAGCATAAAGGAGGACCTGTTTCTTTGTTAACACTCAACACAGAATAGCCACATGTGCACACTCCCTCAAATTGTTTGGAGAAAATATCCTTTATGATAGCCACATTAGCGTTTTATTTTTGGGAGGTAAATACAGGAAAATATATTGATAAAAGTCACCTTGTCTGAGAGAGATTTACATGGTTATCAAAACTTCACGCCAGGGTAAGCCTACACCCAACAGCCCTTATTTTAAGTGTTTCTACAATCCCCTATGGGAAAAATGTATGGTGGAAAAACAATTGGAACCATTTCCCTGTTTGACCACTAGGTTTTATGGTTATTATGTACTCTATTGACATGGTCATTGGTCAGAAACATGTACTGTGTGACCTGGCTATGTCCTGCTGTCCCCTGTCTATCATTGAATGGAAATAGAACTCAGAACCACCTATAACCTACATTGGAGTCACGTGAGTCCACGGTGAACTTTCCCCCACTTCTCGATGCTATTACATATCCTGATGGATATGGTAGGTCCATATAGGTTACCTCCACTGGAAGCAATGCCATCCTTTTATCAGTTACACTTTATTATCTAATTTGGATAACATTTTATTAATACAACATTATGACGCAGAATCGTTTGTTTCAACACCTGAACACATTACCTATGAGCTGTCAAGATGGCAACAAACGCTCCTGCTTAGAATTATCACTGTTACAATGTTTGATCATTGATACAATGTTTCCAATTGTACCAGGAAAACGAGTGCATGGCTGTGAGAGTTCTTTTTTATGACAGCGCCCTGTCCTTACATTGCCCCGTCCTTACATTGCCTACCTCCGCAGCCTGAGAAGAAGCATAGAGGCGGGCATTCTGCGTGGCGGCTACTCCGATCTGCTTCTGAATCCTACACGAATAGAAATACGAATTGAAAATGATTGAATGTATAGAAATAAATCATTTTAAAGCTGTTTTGTCAGTGAGAACGTATTTACTTACCCGGAAAAGGCAGGGGAGATACGAAGTGCTGTGCACAAAGCAGGAGTCAAGCTCACTTTGCCCAAAAGCATATTGAACGACCGCCTTAACTATCTTCAGAATTAGGTCAAAGAGATCTGTTTGATCTTGTGTCCCGAATAAGCGCTCCAAATGGACGACTTTGTCCTTCTGAGTCAAAACCTGTGGCTTATTCAAGTAGTCTACTGCCGTTGTGTAACCAAGAAAACGTTCCACTGAAGAAAATGGCCACAGCATAGAAAGAAGGATTCTAGACACACCGGGTCTAGACAGCGCATACGGAAGACTTGTCTAGCTTCTTGAAATCTATGCACATGACACAGCGGAAATACGGAAGTGTAGGCTGCATCGCGTCATGAGGAGGAGCTCTGTAGACCCTTCGTGTCCAGAGGTAATTTAGCAATTCATTGTAGCTCTGTAGAGTTTCTATTTTATCTACTTTTCTCGAGCCAATTAGCTTGTTCCATTCCTGGATTACTCATTATACTAATACATTCCGATTTAAATCAACAAATGCGATAGTTTATAAAAGGTTAAGGGGCATAGGCTGTGTTGGCAAAATCACTACATATCCCATCCAGTTATCATAGTTCCAAGACCAGTCAGAAACGTCCAGCTACGCAAATGACTCCTGTGGATCTCAAAACTGAATTTGCATCCAGATTAACGCCTTGATCACACCGAAAGTGTTTTGCGCTAAATGGTACGCAGCGTCATCTGGATATGTGTGCAACAAAAATTAATCATTCACCTTCTGCTACCATTTCTGTCACGCCTTGATCACACCGATAGTACATTTGCGCAAAATAGAACACATCATCATCTGAATATGTGTGCAACAAAAGTTCAACATTCACCGTCTGCTACAATTTCTCTCAAGCCGCACGCATACAGTTTGACGCATATGTTCGATAATTCCAACACATTCACCACACAGAACGCACTGTAACTTCCTCTGCAAAGCAATGCTGCAAGGCTAATGCCGCATTCCATTGGAAAGGAATGTACTTCTGATGCACCAAAATACTGTTGGTGTGATCAAGGTATAAGCAGCAATATAATCCTTGTTTTACCACACAACAGATAGACTGAACCAGTCATGACTATTCACCAAAACAATAAATAATTGTCAAGTTTCTTTCCATCAAATTTCTAAGTTACATGGTTGTATAACTAGGAGTTTTGAAGTTGAGGGTGCAGTATTTATGAAGTGTGGAAATGTGGATGAAAACTAGCAGTACTTTTTGTCTAATTAATATTTCCTATTACATGACAAGATAAAACACGAGAAAAGAGCCCTGCTGCCTCTTTATTTTATTTGAATCTGAAATCAAACAACAAAAATTATTTTGTTTTTTGTTTTTATTGTCTAAGGAAATATTACATAATGAGAATTTAAATAATGATTTGATTATTCAAATGTTGTGTTTTTAATTATCAGTTCTGGGTTTTTTTTACCTTTATTTAACTAGGCAAGTCAGTTAAGAACACATTCTTATTTTCAATGACGGCCTAGGAACAGTGGGTTAACTGCCTTGTTCAGGGGCAGAACGACAGATTTGTACCTTGTCAGCTCGGAGATTCGATCTTGCAACCTTTTGGTTACTAGTCCAACGCTCTAATCTACGCTGGTTGAAGGCATACTCTACGTTTTGACCAATTAATAGTCGTGGCTTCCTGACAACACAGAACATGATAAATGGGTTGTTTTCATGTTTTTGATCTGTATATTGTTTCATTTTTTTTGGTTCATTTATGTTTTGAAGTTGGACTTTAGCGCGTATCTGCCCAAAGATATGCGTGTGAACAATAGTGATGTGCAGTTCGGGAATGACTTGTTCTTTTTGAACCACAAATTTTATTGACTCAAGAGTCATTATTCTTTTTTTCTGAGTGACTGGTTCATTTTAGTCACTAATTCTTTTGACCTTCTTGCTGGCTGGAATGAATTCTACAGCAGGATTAAAGCCCATTTGTGCTTGATCCGAACATGTGGTCCAGAGGCTCTGTGTGGAGGGTGTCACTCATGTGCGGAGCCTCCGAGGCTTGCGAAGGCCAAATCGAGCTCAGTACGATGATGCCATGAGCCTCCCAAATGTTGTAACAATGTGGAAGGCTCCACATATCTCCGGTTAGCTCCGTATTGACATGATTGGTTGACAGTAGGTGGGGGCGGTACATCCTGTATAAAAACAAATTCGCTTCCTTGACAACAAACATGGAGAACTTTACCAAAAGGCTATCAGAACAAGTTCACAAAAAATACATCTGAAGTTGTGTGGAAAAAGGACTGGGGGTGAAATATACTTCTCCCATGGGCAACGAAACTCAAAAGAGGTGATGATATGAGGTGATGATATTCATTAATAATAATTTTGATCCGAATGTGCAAATTGTCTTAAGAGATCCACAAGGTAGATGTGGTAGAGGTAGAGGTAGACTATAAACAGATTTGGCTCATTAATCTATATGGTCCAAATAATGATGGTCCACGCTTCTTTGAAAATACGTATAATAATTTATCAAACCTACAAGCAATACAAGACTATTATTATGGTGGGAGATTATAATATGGTTTTAAATACCTCAATGGACCGTAAAGGAAATCACACTATCACCCTCATGTACTTAAGGAGATCATGAACATCGTGGATATATTGGAACTAGTGGATATATGGAGGCTTCAATATCCTGACCAAGTGAGATATACATGGAGGAGGCTTAATCAACCTTGTCGTCTACTTTCTTATGTCATTGGAAATGTAATCAAAGCCTATTGGATGATAACTTGTTTTTAACTAGGACAGAAGAATTTATAACTTATTTTTTTCCGACATAACATGCAGTACCAGTCAAAAGTTTGGACACACCTACTTTTTCAAGGGTTTTTCATTATTTTTTACTATTTTCTTCATTGTAGAATAATAGTGAAAACATCAAAACTATGAAATAACACACATGGAATCATGTAGTAACCAAAAAAAGGGTTAAACAAATCAAAACATATTTTATATTTGAGATTCTTCAAAGTAGCCATCCTTTGCCTTGATGACACCTTTGCACATTCTCTCAACCAGCTTCATGAGGTAGTCACCTGGAATGCATTTCAATTAACAGGTGTGCCTTGTTAAAAGTGAATTTGTGGAATTTCTTTCCCTCTTACTGCCATTGAGTCAATCAGTTGTGTTGTGACATGGTAGGGGTGGTATACTGAAGACAGCCCTATTTGGTAAAAGACCAAGTCCATATTATGGCAAGAACAGCTCAAATAAGCAAAGGGAAACGACATGAAGGTCAGTCAATCCAGAAAATTTCAAGTACTTTGAACGTTTCTTCAAGTGCAGTCGCAAAAACCATCAAGTGCTACACACATCACAACATCAACTGTTCAGAGGAGACTGTGTGAATCAGGCCTTCATGGTTGAATTGCTGCAAAGAAACTACTACTAAAGGACATCAATAAGAAGAAGAGACTTGCTTGAGCCAAGAAACACGAGCAATGGACATTAGACCAGTGGAAATCTGTCCTTTGGTGTGATGAGTCCAAATTTGAGATTTGTGGTTCCAACTGCCGTCTCTTTGTAAGGTGTGAGGGTGCTTTGCTGGTAACACTGTCAGTGATTTATTTAGACTTCAAGGAACACTTAACTAGCATGGCTACCACAGCATTCTGCAGCGATACGCCATCCCATCTGGTTTGCGCTTATTGGGACTATCATTTGTTTTTCAACAGGACAATGACCCAACATACCTCCAGGCTGTGTAAGGGCTATTTGACCAAGAAGGAGAGTGATGGAGTGCTGCATCAGATGACCTGGCCTCCACAATCACCCGACCTCAACCCAATTGAGATGGTTTGGGATGAGTTGGACCGCAGAGTGAAGGAAAAGCAGCCAACAAGTGCCCAGCATATGTGGGAACTCCTTCAAGACTGTTGGAAAATCATTCCAGGTGAAGCTGGTAGAGGGAATGCCAAGAGTGTGCAAAGCTGTCATCAAGGCAAAGGGTGGCTACTTTGAAGAATCTGAAATATATTTGGATTTGTTTAACGCTTTTTTGGTTACATCAAATCAAATCAAATGTATTTATAAAGCCCTTCTTACATCAGCTGATATCTCAAAGTGCTGTACAGAAACCCAGCCTAAAACCCCAAACAGCAAGCAATGCAGTGTAGAAGCGCGTTACTACATGATTCCATATGTGTTATTTCATAGTATTGATGTTGTCACTATTATTCTACAATGTAGAAAATAGTAAAAAAAAGAAAAACCCTTGAATGAGTAGTTGTGTCCAAACTTTTGACTGGTACTGTAGGTACAGCAGATCCCCTTATTGTATGGGACACTTTTAAATGTGCCTTTAGAAGTGTTAACTATTAAAATCGTATCCAACAATAATATCAAGGGGCTAGAAATGCAGGGCTTAAAAGCGAAGGTGTAACGTATATGCTAGGAGTCAGGTTCAGAAGGTGAGTTTAATAATGAGCATAAGCCGATTAAAAACAGGAACAACGTACTGAACGTGAACAAAACCAATACTGCCTGAATACTGAGGGCTAAATAAAGGGGAAATAGTCAAGGTAAGGATGAAGTCCAGGTGTGCGTAATGATAGTTGCCAGGTATGCGTAAATGTGGGTTGACAGGACCGGTGGTTAGTAGAGCAGCGACTTTGAGCGCCGGAGAGCGGGAACGGGAGTAGGCATGACAAAAGGTGTCATTGTACGCTGATGATTCATGTTTTCTTTTAAATCCATAATTTTGATCTCTCCACAGCCTCAGAGGATCTAGATACGTTTTCTAACCTCTCTGGATTACAACCAAATTATGATCAGTGTACTATATTACGTATTGGATCACTAAAAATACAACTTTTACATTACTGTGTAGTTTACCAATAAAATGGTCTGGTGGTGATGTGGATATACTCGGTATACATATCCCGAAATAAATAAATGATCTCACTCCAATACATTTTTATAGAAAGTTAGCAAAAATAGATAAGATCTTGCTAACATGGAAAGGTAAATACCTGTCTATTTGTGGAAAATCACTCTGATTAACTCTTTAGTCATATCCCAGTTGACCTATTTTCTTTACCTAGCGACCTGTTTTTTAAATTATATGAGCAAAAAATATATTTTATTTGGAATGGCAAGCCAAACAAAATTTAAACTGGCCTATTTATATAATGAATATGAATTCAGAGGGCAGAAATGAAATATTAAAGCGTTAGACCTCTCACTAAAGGCTTCAGTCATACAAAAGGTAAATCTGAGCTGGTTATCTAGCAGATTAGTCAGAATGTTCAAGAATGGCCCTTTTCCCTTTATTCAGATGACCACCTCTCACTTTCGGTTATTTGAAAATGAAATCATCTCCAAAGTATAGCTATTATTAAAACAAGCCACAGAAAGTTGGTTGCAATTTTAGTTTAATCCACCAGAAAAGACAGAACAAATAATACAACATATTATGGTTAAACTCAAATATACTAATTGATAAAAAATATTTATTTTGGGGAATACATTTTTTAAAATTATATAAACTTTGTAAATTATATGATAAATAGGACTGGTGGAGTTGTCACACATGCAGGTAATAAAAATATGGAGATATCTGCTCTACCCAAAATTGCAGCATTACCGCAAAAATGGAAGAGGCAAGTGGAATCAAATCTTATTTTATTTGTCACATGTGCCGAATACAACAGGTGTAGACATAACAGTGAAATGCTTACTTACAAGCCCTTAACCAACAATGCAGTTAAAAAAAATGTGTTAAGAAAAAAATAACTGTAGCAAGGCTATATACAGGGGGTACTGGTACAGAGTCAATGTGCGGGCGCACATGTTGGTCGAGGTAATGGAGGTAATATGTACATGTAGATTGAGTTAAAGTGACTATGCATAGATAATAAACAGAGAGCAGCAGCAGCAGCAGTGTAAAAGAGGGTGGAGCGGGCAATGCAAACAGTCTGGGTAGCCACCTGTTTAGCTATTCAGGAGTCTTATGAAGGGGGGAAAGTAAGGAACTTGTCTGTCGGCCCTACTTTAAAGACCAAAACTGGTTAAATAAAAAAGTATACCAGTTTCATTTTTTTGTTGTACTTTTAACCCCTTTTTCTCCCCATTTTCGTGATATCCAATTGGTAGTTAGTCTTGTCCCATCGCTGCAACTCCCCTGCCAAGCTGCACTGCTTCTTGACACTCTGCTCTCGTAACCAGGAAGCCAGCCGCACTGTACAACTGGCGACCGAAGTCAGCGTGCATGCGCCCGGCCGGCTGTCTGCAAGAAGCCGTACATATGAAACAGCCTACAAGGCAGCATCCTGACTTATCAGCCTCTGAGGCTGCTATTGAATCTGATCAGCCTGCCAGGAATGGAGCTCACCCACAGTAAATGTAAATATTATCCACAAAACATGAAGTGCCCCTTGCAATTATACATATATCAGTTCTGCTCGATAATAACCAGCATAGATAACAAGCTAGCTTGCTAGCCAACAAGACTACCTAGCTAGCTCACAAGACTAGCCAAGTTGGCTGGGTTGTTCCTTGCATGCAATGGGCTGTGGTCTTGGGAGTGGCACACAGTCTGGGAGACAGGTTGCCTGTCAGGCATCGTTCAGGGCTTAAATGCCCCACATTGCGAACAAACAACAGCCACATGATGATGTGGTTATCCTGCACCTGAACAAATGAATGGATGATTTGTGGTACTTTTGATTATCTTGTGTTCGACAAAACAACTTTTATGTAGTGATCATAAGATAAATTAGTCGTGATCGACATAACGAGGGAAATACACTGAAATAAATTAACGCAACATGCAACAATTTGTAATAGTTACCCGAGTTACAGTTCATGTAAGGAAATCAGTCAATTGATATAAATTCATTAGGCCCTAATATATGGATTTTACCTGACCAGGACTACCGATATGTATCAGTTGTCTGCCATCTGCCCGGTACAGTTGAAACCGGGATTCATCTGTGAAGAGCACACTTCTCCAGTGTGTTAATGACCATAGAAGGTGAGCATTTTCCCACAGAAGTCTTTTACAACGCCGAACTGCAGTCAATTCAAGACGCAGGTGAGGTCAACGAGCATGCAGATGAGCTTCCCTGAGACGGTTTATGACAGTTTGTGATAGAAATAAGCTTTTTGTACTGATGGAAAACATCTAGGATATTTTATTTCAGCTCATGAAACATGGGACTAACACTTTACATGTTGCCTTTATAGATTTGTTCAGTGTATATTTTGTTATTAACATGTCCTCTCTGGAATTCCGTAGAAACTAATACATCAGATGACAAATATTTAAGGAGAGTGAATCGATATAAAATTCCCAAATCAGCTGTAACTATCATTTGAAAAACAATGCTTAAAATGTTTGAGTGAACCTGAATCTAGTTAATCAATAGTGAAGTTGCCAGAGAGGAAGAGGCAAAGCGAGAGGGATAACTGGGCCCAAAATCTGTCTTCTCCAGCAGGTGGTGTTTTTTCTCTCACCAAGCAAGGAGTTTTTGTATGTCAATGAGTGTCGAATTTGGTCAACAAAAAATGTAATGGCTTATTTGATCAAATACAAGTTTCGTTATGCTTAAGTTTTTACGAGTGTACTGATACCTTTGGTCATGTTAGTGTATGTGGACACCTGCTCAAACAGCTTATTCCAAAATCATGGGCATTAATATGGAGTTGGTTCCCCCTTTGCTGCTTATAACAGCCTCCACTCTTCTGGGAAGGCTTTCCGCTAGATGTTGGAACATTGCTGCATGAACTTGCTTCCTTCCATTCAGCCACGACTATTAGTCAGGTCGGGCACTGATGTTTGGTGATTAGGCCTGGCTTGCAGTTTGCGTTACAATTAATACCAAAGGTTTTCGATGTGTTTGAGGTCAGCGCTCTGTGCAGGCCAGTCAAGTTCTTCCACACCGATCTCAACAAACCATTTCTGTATGGACCTTGCTTTGTTCATGGGGGCATTGTCAAGCTGAAAGAGCCTTCCCCAAAATGTTGCCACAAAGTTGGAAGCACAAAATTGTCTAGAATATCATTGTATGTTGTGGCATTAAGATTTCCCTTCACTTGGGGAAAATAAATAAAAAATAAAACTCTAGACCACCTTTACTCCACACACAGAGACGCATACAAACCTCTCCCTCCTTTTGCCAAATTTGACCAGAATTCTATCCTCCTGATTCCTGCTTACAAGCAAAAACTAAAGCAGGAAGTACCAGTGACTCGCTTAATACGGAAGTGGTCAGATGACGCGGATGCTACAGGACTGGGGCCAAGCTTCCTGCCATCCAGGACCTCTATACCAGGTGATGTCTGAGGAAGGCCCTAAAAATTGCCAAAGACTCCAGCCACCCAAGTCAGAGATTGTTCTCTCTGCTACCGCACGGCAAGCGGTACCGGAGCGCCAAATCGAGGTCCAAAAGACTTATGGCTTGGGGGTAGAAGCTATTAAGACTCCTGAACAATGAATCAATGGCCACCCCTGCTTGTTTTTACACCGCTGCTACTCACTGTTTATTATCTATACATTGTAACTTTTTACGTCGACTAACCTGTACCCCTGCACATTGACTCCGTACCCCTTGTATATAACCTCATTAATGTAATTTTCTTTGTTACTTATTTAATTCCATTTAGTAAATATTTTCTTGACTATTTCTTCAACTGCATTGTTGGTTAAGGGCTTGTAAGTAAGCATTTACATTTTACATTTACATTTTAGTCATTTAGCAGACACTCTTATCCAGAGTGACTTACAGTAGTGAATGCATACATTTCATACAATTTCATACATTTTTTTTTCTGTGCTGGCCCCCTGTGGGAATCGAACCCACAACCCTGGTGTTGCAAACACCATGCTCTACCAACTGAGCTACAGGGAAGGCATTTCACGGTAAGGTCTACACCGGTTGTATTCGCCACATGTGACAAATACATTTGATTTGGGCCTGGCTCCCAAGTGGATGGACCTATGCCCTACCAGGCCCACTCATGGCTGCGCCCCTGCCCTGTCATGTGAAATCCATAGAGTTGGACCCAATTTATTTAGTTCAATTGACTGATTTCCTTACATGAACTACAACTGAGCAAAATCTTAAACTTGTTGCATGTTGTATTTATATTTTTGTTCAGTATATAACCATGTTATTTTATTCAAGGACAGCGTCTAAGCCAAATTAGGCTTCTTCTAAAAACAATTAAATAAGTCTCAAAAATGTTTTTTTGCCACCATCATTGAAGTTCAGTTATAAATTACAATTAAGGCTTATACACAATTATGTTATCTAAAAATAAAGGGGAAAACACTATACATTTGGTACAGTTGTATTTAAACTGTAATACAATTCCAATTTCCCCCTCACTGGCTCAGACTTTGCTACTTTGAGGAAAAATGTACTTACTATGACTGATATGTGTTTGTTCCACCTAGCTATCTTAAGATGAATGCACTAAGTCTCTCTGGATAAGAGTGTCTGCTAAATGACTAAAATGTACAAATGTAAAAGTGACAAACAAGCAAATATGACAATGCATTACTGACTGTGCCATACTAAGAAACATAACTATTCTCTTCATCAAGCACCTTTAATACAATTATATAAATGTATACATAAAAAAAGGTGTATGTCACTCAGTTAAAAAACAAAATGTGGGTAGGAGTGTGAGATCAGAGCTATATCAACTATTTTGTATTTGTTTCTTTTTCATTCTTTATAGCCTGGTTAAACCAGACTGAATGCAGCACTCAAAACAATGGTGAGAGCATAGCATTCAGTCTGGTTTAACCAGGCTACATTATTTTACCCTCACCAACTGCTATCCCAAATACTTCAGTCTGTCGGTCTGTACCAGCTTCCATCTCCCAGTCATCCACCCAGTGCTTGAAGTGAACTGAAATAGGTGCCGGTACAGTAGTCATTTTGGGTGCCAGTACTCATCATATATTTAAGCCAATATAAGAGTGGCCAGAACTAAAGCAGTACAGTATTTGAGGGGCCTGTAATCAGTACCTGTGTGTACCGGCCCAATTCACACACTGCATCAAGCTGACTGACCAGTAAGGCGCAAATCACAACAGTATCAGGGGGCTCAACAGTTACCGCAGAGGACAGGAGGCCTCCACAATACCTGGGCCCTTATTCATAAATCATATCAGAGTCTTGTCAAATCATAATGAATACAGTTATATGGACAGGGGCACCTGATCCGAGATCAGCCTACCTTCTTGCTTTGTGAATACAGGCCCTGAGCGTGAGTGCATGTAAACACAAACCCAACAGAACTTCTCATAAAAACATCCCTACTGCTGTATGTCAGTAGATCAAATGGGAATGCATGAATTCATCCATTTCAATTAACAGATAAATGATGTATACAACACTTTTTCTCCAGCTGGTAGTGTTTTAGTACCATATTCCAAGAACACCACAACAATTAACCTCCTAAATAGGAGGTTCTAAAACATGATCACAGCTATGTGACAGTGGTCGTAATGGCTTGGCACATTGAATTATGTACAATTACTTGAAGTGAAATTTATTCTGTTTTCATATTGTACAAATTGACATAATGACCTATGTTCCTGTCTGAACAACAGAGAAATATAGGTTATTCCTATTACCCTTGATGAAACTCAATTTAAGGTTTTTATTAGCTGAATCCTGAGCTGACAGGAATTACTTATCTTTGCTTCCTCTAGATGTTTACCAGCTTGTAAGATAAGGTAGAGATCTAGAGGTAACTGATTCCTGTCAGATGAGGAGACACCTAATAAAACCTTGGTTCACCAATGACATCAAAAAGAAAGAGAATGGTCTGGGCTGGGTTTAGGCTCTTAAAGCTTTCCAAGAGTTCAAGTGAATCAAAGCAACTTGTGAATGTTGCTGGTACCGCTCTGTTGCCTTATGCTGCAGCGTGCATCCTTCTGATTCTGGACACCAACTTCCCTATATACAGCCTCTGGGTCAGTCCCAGAGGGCACTACTCTTGACCAGGGCGCATTGGACTCAGGTCAAAAGTAGTGCACTATGTAGGGAATTAGGTGCCATTTGGGACTCAGCCCTCTGTAGTGTCTCCACTCCTACATGACGTCCACAAAGAACTCACTGGGATTTCCCATGGCAAGGTGGAAGGACTGGCGTGAGGCGGTGAGCTCAGGGGGCACAGAACCCAGGTCACGGGTTGGGGGTGCCCCTGGAGGTCCCCCGGGGGTGGTGCCAGGGGGCAGGCCCGACATCAAGGGCCCTGTCTGCCCCACGCCCTGGAGGGTGTGTGGGTGCACGTGAGGGTGCTGGGGGACCATCATAAGCATCATGGGGTTGTATGAAAGGGGGATGCCCTGTGGGAATTGGAGGTGTGGAGGGGGTGCACGGTGGTGTGAGCGCTGGCTGACGTGGCTATAGTGGCTGTGTTCACTGGGGGTGGCCGAGCCTCCGTGTTCCCCCCTCCTCAGGCTGCTCCGTATAGAATACTCTGATTCGCTGCCGCTCCCTGAGCGAGAGTCCCTGCCTCCGTCTACCGGTGACTTCTCATCCCGGCCGCTAGTACTGCCCACCCCTCCTCCGCCTTTCCCTCCCCTCCGTCTCTCTCCCTCGCTCCGGGT
Organism: Salmo trutta; assembly: GCF_901001165.1. Lineage (NCBI taxonomy): Eukaryota > Metazoa > Chordata > Actinopteri > Salmoniformes > Salmonidae > Salmo > Salmo trutta. Next base: position 55,665,710 of record NC_042975.1, read on the forward strand.
GGAGCCACTGCTCCGGCTCCCTGGGGGAGAGAAGACAGGACGATGTGAAAACAGGCACCCCAGAAAAGCTGAGTACATTCTAAAATCAATGTCTAACCAGAATCATACAGAGGCTATCTATAGCTCTGATTCAAACTAGACATTTTTTAACCCTTGCATAACCCTACAATCTTCAAGTTTCTGAGTATGGCCTGTCAGGAAAACACTTTGACAACTATAACTCTGAAATCTTTTATTATTCATCCATAACACATGTATTACACTGAACAAAAATATAAACAGAACATGTAAAGTGTTGGTCCCATGTTTCATGAGCTGAAATAAAATATAAAATACAGTTTCCATATGCACAAAAATATTATTTCTCTCAAATTGAGCACAAATTTGTTTACATCCCTGTTAGTAAACATTTCTCCTTTGCCAAGATAATCCATCCACCTGACAGGTGTGGTTTATCCAGAAGCTGATTAAACAGCATGATCATTACACAGGTACACCTTGTACTGGGGACAAAAGGCCACTAAAATGTGCAGTTTTGTCACAACATAATGCCATGGATGTCTCAAGTTGAGGGAGCGTGCAACTGGTATGCTGACTGAAGGAATGTCCACCAGAGCTGTTGCCAGATAATTGGATGTTTATTTCTCTACCATAAGCCACATGGTTTTAGAGAATTTTACAGTACGTCCAACAGGCCTCACAACCGCAGACCATGTGTATGGCACCGTGTGGCAGAGAGGTTTGCTGATGTCAACGTTATGTGGGGATATGGTATGGGCAGGTATAAGCTACGGACAACGAACACAATTGCATTTTATCAATGGCAATTTGAATGCACAGAGGCCTATTGTTGTGATATTCATCCACTCATCACCTCATGTTTCAGCATGATAATGCAAGGCCCCATGCCGCAAGGATCTGTACACAATTCCTGGAAGCTGAAAATGTCCCAGTTCTTACATCTACTGCATACTCAACAGACATGTCACCCATTGACCATGTTTGGGATGCTCTGGATCGATGTGTACAACAGCGTGTTCCAGTTCCCGCCTATGTCCAGCAACTTTGCACAGCCATTGAAGAGCAGTGGGACAACATTCCTCAGGCCTCAATCAACAGCCTGATCAACTCTATGTGAAGGAGATGTGTCGTGCTGAATGAGGCAAATGGTGGTCACACCAGATACTGACTGGTTTTCTGAACCACGCTCTTACATTTTTTAAAAAGGTATCCGTATCCAACAGATGCATATCTGTATTCCCAGTCATGTGAAATCCATAGATTATGGCTTAATTAATTTACTTACCGTAATTTCCGGACTATAAGCCGCAACTTTTTTCCCACGCTTTGAACCTCGCTGCTTAAACAATGACGCGGCTAATATATGGATTTTTCCCGCTTTCAAAAAATAAAAACATTCTTTGACGTGCTCAGTTTTTTTGGCGGCATGAAGCTTTCATTAGACCAATGAAATTGCCGAACGGGTTAAGGTCAAACAACTTTTTTGTTTACTGTTTAGATTAAATCGAGCGCGCTCATCATTCTGATTACGGTAGTCATTTTGTCACCCTCATCATGGCAAAGACACGGAGAAATGCATATGATGCAGCTTTCAAGTTGAAGGCGATTGATCTGGCTATTGGAAAAGGAAATAGAGCTGCTGCACGGGAGCTTGGTCTGGAGCAATGACTTTCTTGGTAGGCTACTGTTTACTGCTAATTTTAAATGTTTTGTTACAAGCCGTGTTTCGTTAAAGCCTATTTATTTTTGTTACAAGCCGTGTATCGTTAAAGCCTATTTATTTTTGTTACAAGCCGTGTTTCGTTAAAGCCTGTGTAAAGTTCATTTGTTTCAATGTACCGGTAGGCACCTGCGGCTTAGACATGTGCGGCTTATTTATGTTCAAAATAATACATATATTTTTTTAATTCAGTGGGTGCGGCTTATATTCAGGTGCGCTTAATAGTCCGGAAATTACGGTATATGAACTGTAACTCAGTTAAATCTTTGAAATTATTGCATGTTACATATATGTTTTTGTTCAGTATACATACACACCACCCCACCCCCTCCCTCTGTCCCTCCAGTCTCACCCTCGCTATGCTGGCTCCCCGTGCTGCCTGGCGCGTAGCTGTAGCTGGAAAGCTCATGGTAGGGGGGCGGCTGGCTGGAGTAGGGGTTGGAAGTGTACTGGTAGGAGGGGAACGTGTGCATCAGGGGCCAGGGTGTGGCCCCCGGGAGGGGCAGGGGGGCCAGGGTATCCTGGTCTGAGGCCCCACTAGAACCGTCGTTGTCATTCAGGGAGAGGTTTGCCATGTCTGGGAGAGGAAGAGAGAATAGAGTAACGGTACAGTTATAATCAGTGATGTAGGATGCATCATTTGACCTTCAATTTCAATACATAGGACATTTTATCAGAGCTCTCACAAAATAAAACAGCAAAAAGTTCATGGCAAATATATATATTCACAACAAACAGCAACGAAACTGTAAAGCTAATGTAGCACAGCAGGCACGGCAACATCTTAAGGCTCGAGGGCCACATCAGGATTTCGGAATTCAAAGGAGTGCCGCACAGATTGACAATTTTCTTTATCCAAAATAATCATAATACAGGGATGGCCACCTGTTGCCCATCTCTGTAGTACAGTACAACAGGCCTATGGGCAATTAGCCACAAAGGCTTGTGCTGTTTTACTCACAGTTCTCACAGTCGCTGAAGTCACCGAAGATGTAGTAGCATTGCTCTGAGAAGGTGATCTTGTTGACCGTGTGGCGGATGAAGCCAGCTTTCAGTAGGTTACTGGCATACTTCCTGGCTTCACGACGGTCCTGGAAGCCCTCAATGTGTTGGTAGAGCCACTCCACCACATCAGAACCTGCCAATCAATCATCCATTAGAATCCCTGTGTTGGTAGAGGCACTCGACCACATCAGAACCTTCCAATCATCCGTTAGAACCCCACACTAGAACCCCCCGTGGGTTGGTAGAGCCACTCCACATCAGGAGGATGTGGAGTGGCTCTATATGGCTGTATATGTCCAATATACGACGGCTAAAGGCTGCTCTCGAACCACCCAGTTTATAATATTGTTTTTGTCAAAACTTTATCAACTCAAGGTTCTGTTAAAGTTCTGTTAAACGCAATTTGTTTAAAGCCTAGTGTATTTGTATTTATTATGGATCCCCATTAGCTGCTCTCTTCCTGGGGTCCGGCAAAAAGAAGGCAGTTATACAATTCTAAAAACATTACAATACATTCATAACAGATTTCACAACACACTAAATGTGTGACCTCGGGGCCCTACTTCAGTACCACATATCTACAACACAAAATCTGTGTGTATGCGTGTGTATAGTGCGTGTGTGTATGCATGTGTCTATGTTTGTGTTGCTTCACAGTCCCCGCTGTTCCATAAAGTGTACATTTATCTGTTTTTTAAAATCTGATTCTACTGCTTGCATCAGTTACCTGATGTGGAATAGAGTTCCATGTAGTCATGGCTCTATGTAGTACTCTGTGCCTCCCATAGTATGTTCTAGACTTGGGGACTGTGAAGTAGTACTGGTGGCATGTCTTGTGGGGTATGCATGGGTGTCCGAGTATTTTAAAAACAGACAGCTCGGTACCTTCAGCTTGTCAACACCTCTTACAAAAACAAGTAATGAGGAAGTCAATCTCTCTTCCACTTTGAGCCATGAGAGATTGACATGCATGTCATTAATGTTAGCTCTCCGTGTACTTTTAAGGGCCAGCCGTGCTGCCCTGTTCTGAGCCAACTGCAATTTTCCCAAGACCCTCTTTGTGGCACCTGACGACATGACTGAACAGTAGTCCAGGTGCGACAAAACCAGGGCCTGTAGGACAGTGTTGTTAAGGAAGAGCAGCGCTTTATTATAGCTACTGTTGTATCAATATGTTTTGACCATGACAGTTTACAATCCAGGGTTACTCCAAGCAGTTTAGTCACCTCAACATGCTCAATTTCCACATTATTCATTATGAGATGTAGTTGAGGTTTAGGGAATGATTTGTCCCAAATACAATGCTTTTATTCTTGGAAATATTTAGGACTAACTTATTCCTTGCTACCCATTCTGAAACTAACTGCATCTCTTTGTTAAGTGTTGCAGTCATTTCAGTCGCTGTAGTAGCTGACGTGTATAGTGTTGAGTCATCTGCATACAGACACACTGGCCTTATTCAAAGCCAGTGGCATGTCGTTAGTAAAAATTGAAAAACGCAAGGGGCCTAAACAGATACCCTGGGGAATTCCTGCTTCTACCTGGATTATGTTTGAGAGGCTTCCATTAAAGAACACCCTCTGTGTTCTGTTAGACAAGTAACTCTTTATCCACAATATTGCAGGGGGTGTAAAGCCATAACACATACGTTTTTCCAGCAGCAGACTATAATCGATAATGTCAAAAGCCGCACTGAAGACTAACAAGACAGCCCCCACAATCATTTTATCATCCATTTCTCTCAGTCATTTGTGTAAGTGCTGTGCTTGTTGAGTGTCCTTCCCTATATGCATGCTGAAAGTCTGGTGTCAATTTGTTTACCGTGAAATAACATTCTATCTGGTCAAACTGTTTTTTTCCCCAGAAGTTCACTAAGGGTTGGTAAAAGGCTGATTGGTCAGCTATTTGAGCCAGTAAAGGGGGCTTTACTATTCTTGGGTAGCGGAATGACTATAGCTTCCCTTCAGGCCTGAGGGCACACACTTTCTAGTAGGCTTAACTTGAAGATATGGCAAATAGGAGTGGCAATATCATCCACTCTTACCTTCAGTAATTTTCCATCCAGATTGTCAGACCCCGGTGGCTTGTCATTGTTGATTTCACCTCTTCCACACTGACTTCACGGAATTCAAAAGTACAATTCTTGCCTTTCATAATTTGGTCTGATATACTTGGATGTGTAGTGTCAGCATTTGTTGCTGGTATACCATCCCTACGTTTAAATTAGCCATCTGATTCAATGAATGATGGAATGATTTTCCCCAAAAAATGTTATTTAAGGTGCTCTAAAGCTTTTTACTATTATTCTTTATATAATTTATTGGTTTCATAGTATAGTTTTTTTATTTAGTTTAGTCACATGATTTCTTAATTTGCAGTATGTTTGCCAATCAGTTGGGCTGCCAGACGTATTTGCCATACCTTTTGCATCATCCCTCTCAACCATACAATTATTCAATTCTTCATCAATCCAACAGGACTTAACAGTTTTAACAGTCATTTTCTTAATGGGTGCATGCTTATTTGTAACTGAAATAAGCAATGTGTCAAGTCTGGTTGCTCCTCATTACACACCACATACCAGCAAATATTCTTCACATCAGCAACATATGAATCACTACAAAACGTATTGTATGACCTCTTATTCACTATATTAGGCCCAGCCAGTTTAAAGGGACACTTTGTGATTTTGGTAATGAGGCCCTATATGTACTTCCCCTGAGTCAGATGAACTCATGGACACCATTTGTATGTCTCTGCATGCAGTTTGAAGGAAGTTGCTAACTAGCGCAACTGCTAAGTAGGGTTAGTGCAATGACTGGAAGTCTATGGTATCTGATAGCCACTATCTGCTAGCCGTGCACTCACTTTTGTTATTTTAACATCATGGAACAATGTTCCAAATATATATTTCCTAGAGGCACGGTTGTACTCACAATATACCAGCCATTTTGTGACCAGTGAGTAGCTGCAGGTCATATTTTGAGCTTCTACCAGTGCCATAAAGTGATCTGTGAATGTGAGATGAGACTGCCTTCAGTAACTGCGTCATGAGTAGCCTACACATGACAGCAATTTATAGAAGTCTTGCAAGTAAGTGATGTTTTCTATTGACATTATGTTGAGTAGGCTAAATATGGTAGGCTGCTAGAATCGTGATGGCTGGTTTAATGTAGGCTATGAATGACGCCAGAGAGTTTGCCAGCAGCATACCACCCTGCATTCCACTGCTGGCTTGCCTCTGAAGCTAAGCGGGGTTGGTCCTAGTCGGTCCCTGAATGGGAGACCAGTTCATGTTGGAAGTGGTGTTGGGGGGCAAGTAGGAGGCACTTTTACCTCTGGTCTAAACAAATATCCCAGGGCAGTGATTGGGGACATTGCCCTGTGTAGGGTGCCGTCTTTCAGATGGGACGTTACACGGTGTCACGTCCTGACCATAGAGAGCTTGTATTTTTCTATGGTAGAGTAGGTCAGGGTGTGACTGGGGGGTTTGGTCTAGTGCATTTATTTCTATGTTGGGGTTTTTGTCTAGTTTTTTGTTGTGTTCTAGGTTATTTTTTCTAGGTTGGGGTTTGCATATGATTCCCAATTAGAGGCAGTGGGTCATCGTTGTCTCTAATTTGGGATCATATTTAAGTTGTTGTTTATCCCACTAGTGTTTCTGGGAGATTATTTTGAGTTAGTGTATGTTGCACCTCTTCGTCACGGTTTGTTGTTTTTGTTTATTGTATGTCTTGCATAGTTTCACAGTTAAATAAAGATGTGGAACGATACACACGCTGCGCTTTGGTCTCATTCATACGACGACCGTGACACACGGGTGTCCCGACTCTGTGGTCACTAAAGATCCCATGGCACTTATTGTAAGAGTAGGGGTGTTAACCCCGGTGTCCTGGCTAAATTTCCTATCTGGCCTTCATACCACCATGGCCACCTAATCGTCCTTAGCTTCCAATTGGCTTATTCATTCCCCCACCTCCCCTGTAACTATTCCCCAGGTCGTTGCTATAAACGAGAATGTGTTCTCATTCAACTTACCTAGTAAAATAAGTTAAATAAAAGTTGATATGTCCGGTTCATGCATGCAGCTATTTGCACGTGCACATTTTGTATTTTTTTAGTGAGGCATAAATGTTTAATATTATTGGTCCACGGGACCTGTCAATATTGTTCTTGAGAAACTGGAAGGTGCTTGGTCGGGAAGTCCTGGGATACCAGTCATCGGTATTATTATTATTTATATATTTTTCATTAAACCCTAATACTAGTTATAACTTTTCAACGATATAACCCTTCTTTCCAATCCAAATACAACAGCACCCTAGAAGTTGGCTATACAGCACAAACAGATCTGGAAGCAGTTCTCTCACCAAGGAAGGCGTTGGGGATGGTGATCTTGAGCCACATCCTGTCTCTGACCTCCAGACCAGACTCTGGGGAGGCCATGGCCTTAGCCACCGACGCCATGTCAGAGTGGAGGGACAGGTTGAAGTCATCAAAACCTGGAGAGAGATGAGGGGAGGAGAGGAGGGTAAGATTAAGAGAAACAGACTGTCAAAAAAATCTATTCATTATCAACAACTAAGGTAGACAAAACTTAACACTTGAGGGAGAAGAGGGAACTTAAAATAGCGTTTCCCAAACTCGGTCCTCAGGTCCCCATGTAGTTTTTTGCCTTAACACTATACAGCTAGTTCAAATGATCAAAGCTTGATGATTAGTTCACTATTGGAATCAGCTGAGTAGTGCTGGGGGCCCAGGACCGAGTTTGGGAAACCCTGACTTAAATCTTCAACAGAGATCAATGAGCAAAATGACAAAACTTGAGACTTACAAGACAGAAAGTGAGAGAGAGAAAGAGACATGAGAAGACTCAAACATACAGTGTAGTAAATAAAAGCAGACCTTACCTTTGTGGGCCAGAGACGGGCAGAGGGACTCACGCTCTGTCTCGGGCACGGAGGAGTTGGAGGTGATGGTGCTGAGAGAGGAGCTGCCGGGGTAGGGAGGGTAGGCCCCTGTCAGGGCCACAGAATGGCTCACCCACACAGCCGGGTCTATGGGCCGGATCGGCTCATCTGGAAGAACAATGGGGGTGTACACTATGAGGGGTTGTCGTCTCCTCTACCATTGGGTGAATTTCTCAGCCGAGGCTCTTTTCGCAGTTAGTCTGCTCGATTTCTCACGTCCTCCCTCTCCTCGTTCTCAAAAAGAGAAGGTCAGAGGGGAAGGGACTTTGGATCTTCGACCTTGAGTGTGTTGTGAGGAGAGAGGATGCAAGGAATCAAGGAAAGAGGAACTGAGAAAGAGCCTAGGAGATATAACAGGTTACTCACTGCGTGGGAGGGTGAAGTAGCCCTGGGGTGACGGGTCCCAGCATTTAGCTACTGTCAGGATAATAGGTCTGGGTGGAGAGAGAAAAGGAGAAAGAGTGAAAGCGAGGGAGACATCGAGATAATTATCTTTATTTTCTTCTCTTTTGTTTTAGGGGGTAGATCAGCTTTAATATTGCAGATGGATTGTAGCTTCCATCAATGTCATTGTCTGCATCATTTTCAACCCCCATATATTTTTTTGTAAATGTATATAATATATACAGTACCAGTCAAAAGTTAGGCATTTAGGCCAAAGAGTTCAATCTTGGTTTCATCAGACCAGAGAATCTTGTTTCTCATGGTCAGAGTCCTTTAGGTGCATCCAAGCATGCTGTCATGTGCCTTTTACTGAGGAGTGGCTTTAGTCTGGCCACTTTACCCTAAAGGCCTGATTGGTGGAGTGCTTCAGAGAAGGGAGAACCTTCCAGAAGGCCTCCAAAGAGGAACTCTGTAGCTCTGTTAGAGTGACCATAGGGTTCTTGGTCACCTCCCTGAACAGGCCCTTCTCCTCCGATTGTTCAGTTTGGTCAGGCAGCCAACTCTAGGAAGAGTCTTGGTGGTTCCAAACTTCTTCCATTTAAGAATGATGGAGGCCACTGTGTTTTTGGGGACCTTCAATGCTGCAGACATTTTTTAGTACCCTTCCTCAGATCTGTGCTTCGACACAATCCTGTCTCGGAGCTCTACAGACAATTCCGCCGACCTCATGGCTTGTTTTTTGCTTTGACATTCTCTGTCAACTGTGGGACCTTATATAGACAGGTGTGTTCCTTTCCAAATCATGTCCAATCAATTGAATGTACCACAGGTGGACTCCAATTAAGTTGTAGAAACGTCAAGGATGATCAATGGAAACAGGATGCAACTAAGTGCAATTTTGAGTCTCATAGCAAAGGGTCTGAATAATTATGTAAATAAGGTATCTGTTTTTTGTACTTTTGAAAAACTTTGTAATAACTTGTTTTCGCTTAGTCAATATGGGGTATTGTGATGTCATTATGGGGCATTGTGCGTAGATTGATGAACACAATATATTGAATCCACTTCAGAACAAGGCTGTAATGTAACAAATTGTAGAAAAAGTCAAGGGGTCTGAAATCTTGTGTATGTATGTATGTATGTATGTATGTATGTATGTATGTATGTATGTATGTATGTATGTATGTATGTATGTATGTATGTATGTATGTATGTATGTATGTATGTACACAGCTCTTAAATACATTTTCCATTATCGGAAAGTATATTTTACATTAGTTAACTTGTTTTTAATTCCACCCTTCAGCTCCACTCAACACCTCCCATCGATCTCTTAACACCATCCATATTGTATTTCTATTTGCCATATATTTTTCAACTTTGCTGTGATGTTTCACAAAAGTTGTGAACCTTTCTATTCTCAGTTTGTACAGATTGTAACAGAAGTGTTTTCGCTAAAAGTATTATATTATTGATGGATAATTATCTTTGTAGAAGGAGCAGAAGGCATGCACACATACAGTTGAAGTCGGAAGTTTACATATACCATAGCCAAATAAATGTAACTCCGTTTCACAATTCCTGACATTTAATTCTAGTAAGAATTCCCTGTTTTAGGTCAGTTAGGATCACCAGTTTATTTTAAGAATGTGAAATGTCAGAATAATAGTAGAGAGTGATTTATTTCAGCTTTTATTTCTTTCGTCACATTCCCAGTGGGTCAGAAGTTTACATACACACAATTAGTATTTGTTAGCATTGCCTTTAAATTGTTTAACTTAGGTCAAACGTTTTTCGGTAGCCTTCCACAAGCTTCCCACAATAAGTTGAGTGCATTTTGGCCCATTTTTCTATGAGATTAAGGTCAGGGCTTTGTGATGGCCACTCCAATACCTTGACTTTGTTGTCCTTAAGCCATTTTGCCACAACTTTGGAAGTATGCTTGGGGTCATTGTCCATTTGGAAGACCCATTTAAGACCAAGCTTTAACTTCCTGACTGATGTCTTGAGATGTCGCTTCAATATATCCAAATCATTTTCCACCCTCATGATGCCATCTATTTTGTGAAGTGCACCAGTCCCTCCTGCAGCAAAGCACCCCCAAAACATGATGCTGACACCCCCGTGCTTCACGGTTGGGATGGGGTTCTTCGGCTTGCAAGCTTCCCCCCTTTTCCTCCAAACATAACGATGGTCATTATGGCCAAACAGTTCTATTTTTGTTTCATCAGTCCAGAGGACATTACTAGAAAAAGTACGATCTTTGTCCCCATGTGCAGTTGCAAACCGTAGTCTGGCTTTTTTAATGGCGGTTTCGGAGCAGTGGCTTCTTTGTACCTTCAGGCGTTTAGATATTGCTCCCAAGGATGAACCAGACTTGTGGAGGTCTACAATTTTTTTTCGGAGGTCTTGGCCTCCTTCACTCACGCCGCCAAACTTACCCTAGTAAAACTGACCATCCTACCGATCCTCAACTTTGGCGATGTCATCTACAAAATAGCTTCCAATACTTTACTCAGCAAACTGGATGCAGTCTAACACAGTGCCATCCGTTTTGTTACCAAAGCCCCTTATACCACCCACCACTGCGACCTGTATTCTCTAGTCGGCTGGCCCTCGCTATATATTCATCGCCAGACCCACTGGCTCCAGGTCATCTATAAGTCTATGCTAGGTAAAGCTCTGCCTTATCTCAGCTCACTGGTCACGATAACAACACCCACCCGTAGCACACACTCCAACGGGTATATCTCACTGGTCATCCCCAAAGCCAGCACATCCTTTGGCCGCCTTTCCTTCTAGTTCTCTGCTGCCAGTGACTGGAATGAATTGCAAAAATCGTTGAAGCTGGAGACTTATATTTCCCTCACTAACTTTAAACATCAGCTATCTGAGCAGCTAACCGATCGCTGCAGCTGTACATAGCCCATCTGTAAATAGCCCACCCAATCTACCTACCTCATCCCCATATTGTTTTTATTTACTTTTCTGCTCTTTGCACACCAGTATCACTACTTTCACATCATCATCTGCTCATCTATCACTCCAGTGTTAATCTGCTAAATTGTAATTACTTTGCTACTATGGCCTATTTATTGCCTTACGTCCTCACGCCATTTGCACACACTGTATATAGACTTTCTATTCTGTTATTGACTGTACGCTTGTTTATTCCATGTGTAACTGTGTTGTTGTTTGTGTCGCATTGCTTTGCTTTATCTTGGCCAGGTCGCAGTTGTAAATGAGAACCTGTTCTCAACTAGCTTACCTGGTTAAATAAAGGTGAAATAAAAACAATTGTCTGATTTCTTTTGATTTTCCCATGATGTCATGCAAAGAGGCACTGAGTTTGAAGGTAAGCCTTGAAATACATCCACAGGTACACCTCCAATTGACTCAAATGATGTCAATTAGTCTATCAGAAGCTTCTAAAACCATGACATAATTTTCTGGAATTTTCCAAGCTGTTTAAAGGCACAGTCAACTTAGTGCATGTAAACTTCTGACCCACTGGAATTGTGATACAATGAATTATAAGTGAAATAATCTGTCTGTAAACGATTGTTGGAAAAATGACTTGAGTCATGCACAAAGTAGATGTCCTAACCGACTTGCCAAAACTATAGTTTGTTAACAAGAAAATTGTGGAGTGGTTGAAAAACGAGTTTTAATGACTAAGTGTATGTAAACTTCCGACTTCAACTGTAGACCAAGACACAGACTGAAAGTTTGTGCATACAGGAAAGAGATGCCTTACCCAGGTTTATGTACAATCTCTCTCAGCACACGGACAGCATCGTCATTACTCATGTTCTCAAAGTTGATGTCGTTCACCTGAGATGAAGCAACATGAGAGGATAGACCTTAAACAAAGAGCTTTCCAGCTATAAGAGACAACTTATTGTATGTGTGTCACCTGCAGCAGCATGTCTCCTGGTTCGATCCGCCCATCAGCAGCCACAGCCCCTCCCTTCATAATGGAGCCAATGTAGATACCCCCATCACCCCTCTCGTTGCTCTGACCCACGATACTGATGCCCAAGAAGTTGTATTTATCTGCACGGGGGAAACCGTACATCAGCTAACAGATAGTCTTTTTATCCTATTCCATTTTATTTCAGATAAGAAAAACTAAACCTTACAGATAAGCTAGCACGTGAGCCTGATGTAGAGATAAGGCAATGGAAGAGCGTGAGGTGATAGAGGAGTGAGAAGAAAGGAATAAGAAAGAAGCAAAAAGGAGGGGAGCAATTGAAGGGGGCACTCACCCATGTTGAGAGTAACAGTGATGATGTTAAGGGACATGGTGGAGTCTGTCACACTGCTGAACGAAGAAGCCTGAAACACAGCAAAACAAAAACCTAAAAAAAAACACGTACTATTACATCACCTACACCAAGCATACAAAACATTAAAGGACACCTGCTCATTCCATGATAGACTGACCAGGTGAATCCAAGTGAAAGCTATGATCCCTTATTGATGTCAATTGTTAAATCCACTTCAATCAGTGTAGATGAAGGGGAGGAGACAAGTTAAAGGAGGATTTTTAAGCCTTGAGACAATTGAGAAATGGCTTTTGTATGTGTGCGGTTCAGAGGGTGAATGGGCAAGACAAAAATATGTAAATGCCTTTGAACAGGGTATGGTAGTAGGTGCACCGGTTTATGTCAAATTGCAGCGCTGCTGGTTTTCTCACACGCAACAGTTTCCCGTGTGTATCAAGAATGTCCTTTGGGTGGTGGACCATTCAGCCAACTTGACACTGGGGGAAGCATTGGAGCCAACATGGGCCAGCATCACTGTGGAAAGTTGTCGACACAAATTTTGTCAGCTGGTAATTAACTGCTGGTGTCACAGTAATTCACTGTTAATTATTATCAAGGGGTTCCACACATGCAAGCTGCTGATGAAAGGTCCACATTTGAATAGTCTAAAGTCTAATAAATCCATTTAATAGCCTGTACACCATCAACACCTGTTGTGAAATCTGTACTGTATTGTAATGTTTTTAAAATGTACAGTACCAGTCAAAAGTTTGGACACACCTACTCATTCCAGGGTTTTTCTTTATTTTCACTTTTCTACATTGTAGAATAATAGTGAAGACATCAAAACTATGAAATAACACATATGGAATCAAGTAGTAACCACAAAAGTGTTAAATCAAAACATACTTTATATTTGAGATTCTTCAAAGTAGCCACCCTTTGCCTAGATGACACCTTTGCACACTCGGCATTCTCTCAACCAGCTTCATGAGGTAGTCACCTGAAAAGTTAATTTGTGGAATTTCTTTCCTTCTTATTGCCTTTGAGCAAATCAGTTGTGTTGTGACAAGGTAGGGGTGGTATACAGAATATAGCCCTATTTGGTAAAAGACCAAGTCCATATTATGGCAAGAACAGCTCAAATAAGCAAAGATAAATGACAGTGCATCATTAAGACCTGAAGGTCAGTCAATGTGGAACATTTCAAGAACTTTAAAGTTTCGTCAAGTGCAGTCGCAAAAACAAAGCGCTATGATGAAACTGGCTCTCATGAGGACCGCCACAGGAGGATACGTTCATTAGAGTTACCAGAAACCTCAGAAATTGCATCCCAAATAAATGCTTCACAGAGTTCAAGTAACAGACACATCACAACATCAACTGTTCAAGGGAGACTGCGTGAATCAGGCCTTCATGGTCAAATTGTTGCAAAGAAACCACTACTAAAGGACACCAATAAGAGGAAGAGACCACAAGCAATTCGACCGGTGGATATCTGTCCTTTGGTGTGATGAGTCCAAATTGAGGTTTTTGGTTCCAACCGCCGTGTCTTTGTGAGACGCAGAGGTGGTGAATGGATGATCTCCGCATGTGTGGTTCCCACCGCGAAGCATGGAGGAGGTGGTGTGATGTTGTGGTGGTGCTTTGCTGGTGACACTGTCTGTGATTTATTTAGAATTCAAGGCACACTTAACCAGCATGGCTACCACAACATTCTGCAGCGATACATCATCCCATCTGGTTTGCGCTTAGTGGGACTATCATTTGTTTTTCAACAGGACAATGACCCAAAACACACCTCCAGGCTGTGTAACGGCTATTTGACCAAGGAGAGTGATGTAGTGCTGCATCAGATGACCTGGCCTCCACAATCACCCGACCTCAACCCAATTGAGATGGTTTGGGATGAGTTGAACCGCAGAGTAAAGGAAAAGCAGCCAACAAGTGCTTATGTGAGAACTCCTTTAAGACTGTTGGAAAAGCATTCCAGGTGAAGCTGGTTGAGAGAATGCCAAGAGTGTGCAAAGCTGTCATAAAGGCAAACAGTGGCTACTTTGACGAATCTGAAATATAAAATATGTTTTGATTTGTTTAACACTTTTTTTGGTTACTACATGATTCCATAAGTGTTATTTCATAGTTTTGATGTCTTCACTATAATTCTACAATGTAAAAATGTCAAAAAAAAAAAAAAACTATGGAATGAGTAGGTGTCCAAACCTTTGACTGGTACTGTATACTGAAACACAAACTAGCCCCTACTGCAGTCCCCTACATATTTCATATCCATAACATGTAACTATCATATAGTCTTATGTTCTCAGAATTACTGTATGTTCCTAGATAAATATTATATATTAAAAGCAGTAGCTGCAGTACCCTCTCCAGCCTGGTGGGACGCTGCTTCCGGCGTCTGCGGTGGCGCTTCAGTAGCCTAGAGGCTGTGCTCTGTTCTGTGGTGCTGCTGAACCTGAGAGGGGAGAAAGCCAGAATGGAGGTGTTACCCGTTTCCTAAGGAAGCCTGTAATTGGCTCAGCAACTATATCTCAAACACAACTCGGTGTCAATGTGAAACAGTAAAAAAAATCTAGGTTCCTGGATATCACATAAGGGGTTCCCCAAGGCTCTATCTTAGGGCTTGTTTTGTTAACCATTTCTATAAATTATATAGGCAAAGTGGTGATGCTGGGCCAAATAAGTTCAAGTTATTAAACAGTCGTGGTTGACGGCCCATGCTCTGTGTGTGTGTCTCACCTGCTCATCGTGTCATCATCCGAGTCACAGAAGCTGGTGGTGTCCAGCTCGCTGCTCATGATGGTGGAGGCACTCTCGTAGCCTGCCAGGTGGCGCTCCCGACGGCTCTGACCGTTCATCCGCGGCCCTTTGGAGAGCAGAGGGACAACAGAGATAAGGACGATCGTGGGGGACATGAGCATCGTCCAAACATTACTCCTTTAGTACCTAGACTAGAGCATATCACTTATATGCCACTTTGCCAAAGCGACAGTACCCCTTTTTGTCCCGAATTTCATGATATACAATTGGTAGTTACAGGCTTGTCCCATCGCTGCAACTCCCGTACGGACTCGGGAGAGGCGAAGGTCAAGAGCCGTGCGTCCTCCGAAACACAGCTCAACCAAGCTGCACTGCTTCTTGACACAAAGCCCGCTTAACCCGGACGCCAGCCGCACCAATGTGTCGGAGGAAACACCGTACACCTGGCGACCGTGTCAGCGTGCATTGCGCATTGCTTCCGGGTTAAGCGGGCTTTGTGTCAAGAAGCAGTGCAGTTTGGTTGAGCTGTGTTTCGGGGGACGCACGGCTCTTGACCTTCGCCTCTCCCGAGTCCGTACGGGAGTTGCAGCGATGGGACAAGCCTGTAACTACCAAAGTCGCTAATGCGCGATGGGACAAAAACATCCCTGCCGGCCAAACCCTCCCCTAACCCGGACGACGCTGGGCCAATTGTGCGCGGCCCCATAGGTCTCCAGATCGCAGCCGGCAGTGACAGAGCCTGGACTCGAACCAGGATCTCTTAGTGGCACAGCGATGCAGTGCCTTAGACCACTGCGCCACTCGGGAGGCCGTACAATTAACCTTTTTAGTCATTAGCAGATGCTCTTATCCAGAGAGACTTAGTCACATACACATCCTAAAAATGCATGTAATGCCTGCAGGAATTGAACCCGCGACCTTGGCGTTTCGAGCAATTTTCTTACCAACTGGACCACTCAAACAGTTACTGACCATGCTGCTCCATGCTTTCTCTCCTTCTGGGCTTCTCCCTTCTGAATGACACCACTGACTCTGTCTCAGTACGCTCATCCAGGTTCTCAACACTACCTGCCACATTGGGACTGGAGGAAGAAAGAGGGGGGAGAACAAGGGGGATGAGAATGTGGAGGATGTTTTAGAATGCCATTGTCATTAACAGAAAAACAACTCCATGTCTCAGTTTCCTCTTTTGACATATCGTAAAGACATCCTGATGAATGTAGTCAGCATTTTTCCTGTTCTCCCTCTGAAATGTTCTTCTCACAATCCCAATCCACTGTACCATTCAATCATTCACTGGAGCTGCCACTTTTTATTGCATTTACTTAACTCCCAGCCGTGTGTGTGTGTGTGGATCAGGCTATGTTGTAGGGCTTCAACCTACTGGAACGACGGGGGTCTGGAGTCTCCGATGCCCCCTGTCCTCTCCACCGGGAGGGGAGTCAGGGGGGGAGAGGGGAGGGAGGACTCCGTACAGACCTCCACCGGGGGAAGAGGGGGCTCCGCAAGGGGACTGTCTGAGGATACCAGCTAGAGAAGGGGGGGGGGCAACAGAAACAAAGTAGAAAAACTGACCTATTCACACAAGCAAACGCCATGCTTGCTGACCTACCACCAAACTAGCATGCTGTCAAAACAAACATCAGCAGGACCACATCAGTGAAAACAAGATCCAAGTTATTATTCTTGATAAAGAACTCAATTCTGTATTGAGCGTATTGAGGTTACTGCTGACTGGGTGGACAAAGTGCCATGCAACACAATCAGTAGAAGAAAGGTGAAAGTCAGCATCTTACCCATGACACAACTCTCCCATTGAAACAAGGTAGTTTGGCAGCATCATCCGAAATCTCTTCCTTCACCACACTACGGACATAACACAGATCGAGAGATGAGTGATACACACACTATAGACATACCACACATACAGAGAGCGAGAGATCTCAAACATGCCATTGTTCATTTCCCCATGCTTCAGGCAGAGTGGATGTCATACGCACACCACTCAGACCTACAACATTATCTCAAAAACGGATGAATTGTGCATTGCTAAGTCTATAATGCAAACGTTTTGGATGAAATATAGAGCCTACTTTCCTTATTATTTCAAATAGGTACTTTTAGTATCATAGTTATTACCTTACATACTTGGTTTGTGAAACCAGACCTAAATGCCACTATCACACAACAGCATCTCTAGACACACAAACACACTCCTTCTCCCTCTTCTGGTGCTTCCATTACATATTCCTTTCCCTCCTGTCTGGGTTGTGGATGCGTATTATTTGGTCTGTATGGGTTTATCCACCCATCTCTCCTTTGTTGGAATGCCCGGGTGCCTGTCCATGCCTGTCACTGTGTGAGAGAAGGCATTTTTCTGTGTATGGCCTTGTGATTATCGTCCCATGTCCTCCGTCACTTGAGCTAAAGATATTATGAATATCCGGACACCGAGGAGGATTTACAGTTTATGATAAGCACATGTATTTATTGATAACAATGTGGGTTAGAGATGTCCTCGATTGTTGCTGATCACCTGTCAAGGAAGGAACATGTATTAGGAGTTTGAGTTGGGAGCGCCGGTAATTGGTGCGTCGCAGAAAGCTTTTGCTGTGCTTCGCCCATTGTTATAACTCATTATGTTTGTGTATTTACTGATCAAAAGTAACAAGTGCAATGTGATAATGTTTAACAATCAAAACGTTACGGCAAAGCTGTAAAAATTTTAATGATTACCTTGTATTTCCCTGTTGATTGAGAAGGGGGTATCTTTTTTTACACTATTAGAGCCTTTAAGCAAGCATTTCACTGTAAGGTTCACCTGTTGTATTCGGCGCACGTGACAAATAAACTGATTTGATCTGTTCGAGTCTTGGTTGAAGATTATCTTTTGTTTCATCTAAAAAATGGATTATCTATTATACTGACAAGATAGTCGAATGACTGCTCTTACAATGTAAATACATGTCCTCAAAAGATGGAAGGCAGTGGGAGGAAGATAAATCAGGTGGGACCATTCTAGCCAATGAGAGGGCAGATACATGTATGAACAACAGGCACAATTCTAATATAACTTTTTTATTTTTTTCAAAATGATCATTTTCTTCTCCTTCTGGAAAATATTCTGGGGGCTTTATTGTGTGTGAAATATTTTAGAATATCGAGCTCATTTCCAGCTATTCTATGAATTTTGCCATGGCTAATGCAGTATTCCTCTTTTCATAACTCAATCAATGGGCATGTGCTCTGAACCAATGCTGGCCCTTAGACCGCACTCAACGAGCTGTATAAAGGCCATAAGCAAACAAATAAATGCTCATCCAGAAGCGCTGCTCCTAGTGGCTGGGGACTTTAATGCAGGCAAACTTAAATCTGTTTTACCTAATTTCAACCAGTATGTCACATGTGCATATAGAGGAAAAAAACCCTCTAGATCACCTTTACTCCACACAGAGACAAATAAAAAGCTCTACCTCGCCCTCCATTTGGAAATCTGACTAGAATTCTATCCTCCCGATTCCTGCTTACAAGCAAAAACTGAAGCAGAAAGCACCAGTGACTCACTCAATAAGGAAGTGGTCAGATGACACGGATGCTACAGGACTGTTTTGCTAGCACAGACTGGAATATGTTCCCGAATTCATCCAATGGCATTGAGGAGTATACCACCTCAGTCATCGGCTTTATCAATAAGTGCATCGACGACCTCGTCACCATAGTGACAGTACGTACATATCCCAACCAGAAGCCATGGATTACAGGCAACATGCGCATCGTGCTAAAGACTAGAGCTGTCGCTTTCAAGGAGCAGGACACTAATACAGACGCTTATACGAAATCCCGCTGCCCCTCAGACGAACCATCAAACAGGCAAAGCGTCAATACAGGATTAAGATTGAATCCTACTACACCGGCAGGGCTTGAAAACTATTACGGACTATATAATAAATAACAATTACAACAATACTGAATGAACATTTTTATTTTAACCTAATATAATACATAAAATTAATTTTGACTTAAATAAATAATGAAACATGCTCAATTTGGTTTAAATAATGCAAAAACAGTGTTGGAGAATAAAGTAAAAGTGCAATATGTGCCATGTAAAAAAGCTAAAGTTTAAGTTCCTTGCTCAGAACATATGAAAGCTGGTGGTTCAATATTCCCAGTTCTTCAATATTCCCAGTAAAGAAGTTTTAGGTTGCAGTTATTGTAGGAATTATGACGCGTCGACTATTTCTCTCTATACCATTTGTATTTCAAATACCTTTGACTATTGGATGTTCTAATAGGCACTTTAGTATTGCCAGCCTAATCTCAGGAGTTGATAGGCTGAGATCAAGCATTGCTAAGAGCTGCTGGCAAATGCAGTAAAGTTTGAATGAATGCTTACGAGCCTGCTGCTGCCTACCACCGCTCAGTCAGACTGCTCTATCAAATAGACTTAATTATAATATAATTATCACAGAAATACGAGCCTTTGTCATTAAAATGGTCAAATCCGGAAACTATCATTTGGAAAACAAAACGTTTATTCTTTCAGTGAAATACGGAACCGTTCCGTATTTTATCAAATGGGTGGCAACCCTAAATCTAAATATTGCTGTTACATTGCACAACCTTCAATGTTATGTCATAATTATGGCAAATTCTGGCAAATTAGTTCGCAACGAGCCAGGCGGCCCAAACTGTTGCATATACCCTGAATCTGCGTGCAATGAATGCAAGAGAAGTGCCACAATTTCTCTAGTTAATATTGCCTGCTAACATTAATTTCATTTAACTAAATATTTAGGTTTAAAAAATATATACTTGTGTATTGATTTAAGAAAGGCAAAAGATGTTTATGGTTAGGTACATTCGTGCAATGATTGTGCTTTTTTCGCAAATGCGCCTTTGTTAAATCATCACCCGTTTGGCGAAGTAGGCTGTGATTCGATGATAAATTAACAGGCACCACATTGATTATATGCAACGCAGGACAAGCTAGATAACCTAGTAATATCATCAACTATGTGTAGTTAACTAGTGATTATGTGAAGATTGATTGTTTATAAGATAAGTTTAATGCTAGCTAGCAACTTACCTTGGCTCCTTGTTGCACTCGCGTAACAGGTGGTCAGCCTGCCACGCAGTATCCTAGTGGAATGCAATGTAATCGGCCATAATCGGCGTCAAAAAAACGCTGTTTACCGATTGTTATAAAAACTTGAAATCGGCCGTGCCTATTAATCGGTTGACCTCTAATAGAGCTCCATTTTTATGGAATGGTCTGCCTATCCATGTGAGAGACGCAGATTCGGTCTCAACCTTTAAGTCTTTATTGAAGACTCATCTCTTCAGTAGGTCTTATGATTGAGTGTAGTCTGGCCCAGTGGTGTGAAGGGGAACGGAAAGGCACTGGAGCGACGAACCGCCCTTGCGGTCTCCGCCTGGCCGGTTCCCCTCTCTCCACTGGGATTCTCTGCATCTGAGTCACTGGCGCGCTTCCATGCCGTCCCTAGGAGGGGTGCATCACTTGAGTGGGTTGAGTCACTGACGTGATCTTTCTGTCTGGGTTGGTGCCCCCCTCGGATTTGTGCCGTGGGGGAGATCTTCGTGGGCTATACTCGACCTTGTCTCAGGGTAGTAAGAGCCTGGTTCCTCTCTAGGTTCCTACCTAGAGTCCTGCCTTCCTAGGGAGTTTTTCCTAGCCACCGTGCTTCTACATCTGCATTGCTTGGTGTTTGGGGTTTTAGGCTGGTTTCTGTATAGCACTTTGTGACATCAGCTGATGTAAGAAGGGCTTTATAAATAAATGTGATTGATTGAGTCCCGCACCTTGAAAGCGGGAGTGCTACCCTTTAGCTCAGTGTGGATGTTGCTTGTAATCCATGGCTTCTGGTTGGAGTATGTATGTACGGTGACTGTGGGGACAATGTGAATCGATGCACTTATTGATGAAGCCAGTGACTGATGTGGTGTACTCCTCAATGCCATCGGAATAATCCCAAAACATATTCCAGTCTGTGCTAGCATAACAGTCCTGTAGTTTAGCATCTACTTCATATGACCACTTTCTTATTGACCGAGTCACTGGTGCTTCCTGCTTTAGTTTTTGCTTGTAAGCAGGAATCAGGAGGATAGAATTATGGTCAGATTTGCCAAATAGTGTGCAGGGAGAGCTTTGTATGCGTCTCTGTGTGTGGAGTAAAGGTGGTCTAGAGATCTTTTCCCTGCACATTTAACATGCTGATAGAAATTAGGTAAAACTGATTTGAGTTCCCTTGCATTGAAGTCCCCGGCCACTAAGAGCACCACCTCTGGATGAGTGTTTTCCTGTTTGCTTATGGCCGTATACAGCTCATTGAGTGCAGTCTTAGTGCCAGTGTCAGTCTGCGGTGGTATATCGACAGCTATGAAAAATATTGATGTAAACTCTTGGTAAATAGTGTGGTCTACAGCTTATCATGAGATACTCTCCCACAAGCGAGCAAAACCTCTCGACTTCCTTAGATTTCGTGCACCAGCTGTTTTTTTACAAATATGCATAGGCCGCCGCCCCTTGTCTTACCAGAGGCTGCTGTTCTATCCTGACGGAAAAGCTTAACACGCCAGCTTAACACGCCAGTCGTCGTTCTGCCGACTCTGTGAATCATAAGATATTACAGTTAATGTCCTGTTGGTAGGATATACGTGCTCGTAGTTCGTCTATTTTATTATCGATTGATTGTAAATGGGCTAATACTCATGTCGTCGTTCTGCCGACTCTGTGAATCATAAGATATTACAGTTAATGTCCTGTTGGTAGGATATACGTGCTCGTAGTTCGTCTATTTTATTATCGATTGATTGTAAATGGGCTAATAGGACCGATGGTAAAAGGTAGATTACCCTCTCGGCGACGGATCCTTACAAGGCACCTGGACCTGTGTCCATGATATCTCCGTCTTCTCCTCCTGTGAATGATGGGGATGAGGGCCTTGTCGGGTGTCTGGAGTAAATCCTTCCGACTTGTTGAAGAAGAATTCCTCCAGTACGGGGTGAGTAATCGCTGCCCTGATATCAAGAAGCTCTTTTCGGTCATAAGACGCGGTGGCAGAAACATGTACAAGTTAAATAACGCAAAAAAAACATACAAAATAGCACAATTAGTTACGGGGTTGTCAAACCGCTTTCAGCGCCATTATCATAAATTATTGATCATTATTATACAGCTCGTTGAGTGCGGTCTTAGGGCCAGCATTGGTTCAGAGCACATGCCATTGATTGTGTTATGAACAGAGGAACACACCATTAGCCATGGCAAAATACATAGAACATTTCCAGCAATTCTTCAAAACTGCAAAATGTTCTTTCAGCACAATGAAAGTGTTGAATTGCATAAAAATTGCTTTAGAACAGCAAAATTCCTTACGCTGCCAAGATACCTTTCTAACTAATAGACTGTTAGTTTACACTTCCTCTTATAATGAACTGTGGGGAGGTCACAGTAATGAAATATTCTAACAAATCTATTAAATTTAAAATGCTGATTACTTCTACTAGCCATTATCATTCACATGATGACAGAGAAGGCAGAAACAGGTTCCAAAGTGGTGTGTCAAAATTCGTACACATCTTCTGGGGCCTGGAGTTTTTCCTGAAAATCATGACCTGGTCAGGTAAAACTCTGTCCTATTTGTAAGCTTTAATAGGGTCCAACGTAACTTTTTCCCCCTCACTGGCCTGGACATGGTGTAGTTTTTAAATGCATTGGGGTCATGCAGAGCCTATAGGTTGCCTGCTTTCTCTCTATATGCAGCTATTAATAGGCAATATTTGGTTATTATGATATGAATTAAAAAGCTATTTAATATCATTTAGCAATGTAAGTCGTTACTCTATTCTTTAGAATTGCATTGTATTAAATGCCATATATTTTTGTTTCTAAAGTATGTCATTGAGAATTTGCTTTAATTACATCTCAAAATAAGACAATGGCATTGGAAATGACATCGACCTGGCTACAGCAGGCTAACCACGACAAATGCTAGTGTATTTTTGTAGGTTTCTTTTTGCAGACTCAACAGTCACCAGCATATTGATAGAATGTTCACTATTGTAAGATTACTTTAGTTAAAAAAGTGAAATAAAATAAGTAAAATAAATAAGCTCAGCGAGTAGATTGATGGGGACTTATTTTTTGCTCAGGACAGCTCGTGTGCGCTGTGTGAACGTAGCTCTGCTTGAGAAGTGGTGATTTGCTGGAGCATATTGGTGCTTGAATGAACAGCCAATCATATTGCACAAATAGCACGCTTGTCTACGTGTAGTCTTCAATGGTTTTTACATGGTAGTCTGCGACGACAGTGCAGGTACATTTTGAACTGCAATACAAAAATGTGCTGACAAGTAGGCTATCTGGCCGGGTTGGTGCTACTGCTTTGAAAGTGGTGTGCAGATTGAAAAGTAGGCCTACTGGGGCAAATGCTGTCTCGCCACATGTTTTCCGGCGGCTCTGCCTGAATATAAGACACGTTTGTTTTTTTGCTAACATATGATGGGAGAGGGTCCCTGGCCAAGAACATTTAAAAACCCTTGCTCTAGAGCATGTTAGTATTTATTTATATTGTACAGTCACGGGCTATTATCTTCACTTGCAAATAAAACGCCTCACTCTGGACGAGAAAAGTCAAGATCTGCTGTTGTCTCACTTAAAATCCAACTGCTTGGTCAACTTCACAGGCCTCTAAATGATATTGAGGTAAAGAAAAATACCATGCATAATGTTCTGCAACTTTACCGAATGGTTTTGACACATTTTTGAAGGGAATTAAGTAGGGCTGGGCGATATCTAATTTATTTGATTAATTTGAATTCATGTTGTTGCGCAATATTCCAAAAATAATCAGGGTTTTATCATTTTTATGAGTATTTACGGCCGCTTGTTCTCGTGTTGTATTTTTAGTCTCATATCTTTCGCTCCTTCTGTGCTGTGTACACCTCTACATTTCACCAGAGATCTATATATAAAGAAGAGATGCACATCTCTGCCCTAACAAAGGGACTTGTTGTCCCAAAGGCGGGAAGGCAGGCGACAAGTTTAGGTCCAAAATAAGCCCATAGAAACACATTGGGCTTATTTTTGGACAGATTTTAGCTTGAGTGAAACCTCTCGCTTCGTCTTTTCCTCTATGGTATACACACATCAAGCCCCTCCCCCTGCCTCTCACTCCAACAAAATTGAGAGATTACAATTTCCTCTCTGACAAGCAGTTTCAACTCGCTATCTGCATTTGATGTTCGGTCCAACAGGATCGGTCATATGGACAAACACATTGAGACATTATTTTACTGTAATAGAGAAGTTAAAAAGGGTTTCGTTAGAAAAGTTATGTCTCAACTACTCAAATTGCGTGCAGAGCAGACAACTAAAACGAGAGTATAAATGAATATTGAATCTGGAAAATGAATGCTCAATTTGTCGCACACGGCATTGGGGTACTGCTAGCAGCATTTTAGCCAAAGACTTATACTAGTTATCTAGTCTTTTATAAATGTGCAATAAGCATAAAACAATTATATATGGAAATGGCAACTCGTCCTCTTTCTGAGAAATAAGGTACGCCACTTGATTTCAAAATCTGAACAAAGTGGACAGGCTAAGATGCTTTTCAAACAGTTAGAGACAGAGATTGTTGAGACCTGTGTTAATTTTCTATAGCTTAATGCCTGCTACAAGAAGTGAGTCAATATTAGTGAATGTGCAGCGGGCATTTTCATAGACTTGAAAGCCAGATCAGTGATTAAGGAAAAAAAAAAAAGAAGCAGGTTAAAGTATTTTGAGAAAATAATTAAATTATTAGTGGGTCTTATGGTTGTGGAAGGCTTATAAACTCAGAAAAAAATGAGAAATGTCCTCTCACTGTCAACTGCGTTTATTTTCAGCAAACTTAACGTGTAAATATTTGTATGAACTTAAGATTCAACAGACAAACTGAACAAGTTGTCAGACATCTTTGCTGAAGAAAGTCACCAGGGACAGGTGGCATAATGGGATAAGATCAGAATAGGGATGCCTGTGTAAACGCAGCCTTGGAGACTAGAGAAAGTTGTGTAGTTGTACATGGTAACAGGAAGTTGTAGAGCAGACAGATATTGAAAGCCTACAATCTCTCCATTATGGTCTTCCCCCTATTTGTCTCATAGCCTAATGAATGTCAGCAGTCCATAAGTTAAATGTACAGTCAGGGGGCCTCCAGTATAGCTGTATTATCCAGGAGATAAATTAGCCTGTTGTAGATGGGAGGGAATGTAACTTACCAGGGAGGCCAGCACTCAGACTAATGGCATAATAAGATTTGTCTGAGGTAGAAAATAGCTTTTGTATGTAGTGTGTGTATCAGGGTTTCCTTTAAGAAAATGTGGCGCCGGACAAATTTAACAGACCCATATGCATTGGGTGCGTAACCCTTTAGGGCATCCATTCACGGTGCTCAGCATGACAGAAATCACATATAGATTATGGTTATTTTTTAACGGAACATGCAATCCTGTAATGAAGCATTTTCAAACATTTGCTAAAAAGCAAATTTGCGGAAAACCCTAAACAGCACACTTGATGAGTGGTTCCATATGTGACAAAAATGAAAATCTCTGTTAGAAACTTAAAGGGGGAATCTAAAGATGCAAATACTAGGATGAGTTGCTAATATGACTAGGATAATGCCTTTGGCTTCTGGACAATGGAAGAAAGTTGATATGAAAACCAATAGAACAGGAGAGAAATGGCATATCGGGAACATGCTAACCAAACCAGACGCGTCTTGTGCGCGAGCATTGCAAAATAAATGTACACATATACACTACCGTTCAAAAGTTTGGGGTCACTTAGAAATGTCCTTGTTTTTGGAAGAAAAGCAATTTTTTTGTCCATTAAAATAACATCAAATTGATCAGAAATACAGTGCAGACATTGTTAATGTTGTAAATGACTATCGTAGCTGGAAACGGCTGATTTCTTTATGATGGGAGGCGCGCTCCAATTAGGGTACCAGTTGAGTTGAGAAAATAGTAATAGGCCTAGCTCTTTCTAGTCATGCACCAAAACTGTTAACATGCAATTGCATTTAGAATTGTTGCACAATAAATTGACTTATAGAAGCATGTTTTACTTCAGAAGCAACCAGCAAACATCCCGCTCAAAATAGGCTCAATAATGTGAGAGTGTGATACTTGTGTTGGATAAATAATATGGGCCTCATGATGACTAACAAAAATACCCACACTATATTATGCAAATTAACCTATTGACCAAGAAGAATGACGGTCAAATGCATTTCTGTCAAATAGTATTTGCATCAATGGAAAATGATTTTTTTTAATCATTTCCTACAATTCTACACTTTCTTCACAGGGGAAATCCATATTTTTGAAAATAACAAAAAAAAATTCTTCGGTTCTGCCACAATAAATATGAACTCGAGTAAATATTTTTTTAGAACACAAGGCGAGACAAATACATGCACATTTATCTAGGCCTACACGCCAACAGTGCCTTATGTATCATAACCATTACAGATAAATCGTAATTGCTAAATTGCCCCGTATCTTCAGTCAAATAAACAAGTGCTGTTTAAGACTGATTTATTGAAACCGTAAAGTATGTGGACGCCTCTTCAAATTAGTGGATTTCGCTATTTCAGCCACACCTGTTGCCGACAGGTGTATAAAATTCGAGCACACAGCCATGCAATCTCCATAGACAAACATTGGCAGGAGAATGGCCTTACTGAAGAGCACAGTGACTTTCAACGTGGCACCATCATAGGATTCCACCTTTCCAACAAGTCAGCTCGTCAAATTTCTGCCCTGCTAGAGCTGGCCCGGTCAAACGTAAGTGCTGTTATTGTGAAGTGGAAACATCTAGGGGCTCAGCCGCGAAGTGGTAGGCCACACAAGCTCACAGAATGGGACTGTCGAGGGCTGAAGCACGTAAAAATAGTCTGTCCACGGTTGCAACACTCACTACAGAGTTCCAAACTACCTCTGGAAGCAACGTCACCACAAGAATTGTTCGTAGGGAGCTTCACTAAATAGGTTTCTATGGCCGAGCAGCCGCACAAAAGCCTAAGATCAAAATACGCAATGCCAAGCGTCGGCTGAAGTGTGGTAAAGCTCGCTGCCATTGAACTCTGGAGCAGTGGAAACACGTTCTCTGGGGTGATGAATCACGCTTCACCATCTGGCAGTCCGACAGATCAATCTAGGTTTGGCGGATGCCAAGAGAACACTATCGGCCCGAATGCATAGTGCCACCTGTAAAGTTTGGTGGAGGAGGAATAATGATCTGGGGCTGTTTCTCATGGTTTGGGCTAGTCCCCTTAGTTCCAGTGAAGGAAAATCTTAACACTACGGCATACAATTACATCTAGACGATTCTGTTCTTCCAACTTTGTGGCAACAGTTTAGGGAAGGCCCTTTCCAGTTTCAGCATGACAATGCCCCTGTGCAGAAAGCGAGGTCCATACAGAAATGGTTTGTCGAGATCGGTGTGGAAGAACTTGACTGGCCTGCACAGAGCCCTTAACTCAACCCCATAGAACACCTTTGGGATGAATTGGAACGCCGACTGTGAGCCAGGCCTAATCGCCCAACATCAGTGCTTGAACTCACTAATGCTCGTGGCTGAATGGAAGCAAGTGCCTGCAGCAATGTTCCAACATCTAGTGGAAAGCCTTCCCAGAAGAGTGGAGGGCTGTTATAGCAGCAAAGGGGGACCAACTCCATATTAATTTCCATGATTTTGGAATGATACTTTTGTCCATGTAGTGGATCGACTGGTTTATTATATCCTTGAACACTTTAAAAAGGCAGTAACTTCAGCAGTGGTGCTTTCTTGTAAAAGGCTATGGAATGGCATAGCCTTGTTTTGTTCATTTAGCAGGCAGGGCACTCTTATTTCCCAGAGCCCTTATCGCAGTCAAGACACCTATTTATAGTAAATAAAACAATAACAGGAATGAAATAGAACAGAATATTTAATGCGAAATTATTCATATCTTGTGTTTGGAACAGTTATTCCCGGAGTGATCGTTTGAAACGTGGCTCCATTTGGCGAGTTGAAAGAAAAGCAATGCAGGGTAACAAACCAAAATGTATTTCGATATGCAGACGTTCGATTTAGTATATTATGCCCGTTCTTCAGAATTGAACAGGGCATGGTGATGAATTATGGACAACATCTGTTTGGTGAGTAGGCCTAGGCTTAATGATTCTGATAAAAGTATATGCTCTGTTTATTTATCAAACTTATGTTTTTGCATATTTTGTGTGTGGAACCCGTCTATGATTAGGGGGCTTGAAGCGTAGCCCTAGGCTAACCAATTCTTCCTAATGCTTTGGTTCGGCTGGCGCGTGTGCTCGCATACCTTTGACCTTGGCTTGAAAATACCTTTGCTTTTCAAAACCCTCGCTTCTCCATCTTCAGACGCACATGTAAGCCTATGGAACATTAGAGTCAAAGCAAATGAACATTGTCAAGACAAAACAGCACATCTTTTTCAAACCATATTCAACAAAATAGTTTTACAGTATTTGAAAGTTTTTCATCATCTCTGGCAAAAAAAAAATTAAAAAATGGTACTTCCTTCCTCCGACATGGACTTTTTTTTTTGCTCGAAGCGTTGTCATCGTGTCACCAAGAAAATGTATAAAATTGTCTCAGCAGCATAAATATTTGATGCAACTAGGGTAGAAAATTGGCTTATTTGGTCAATATTACTTAGCAGGGCCGTTTAATCAAGGTACACATATCCTGTGCTTTTAACATATTGCACTTAGGCACAGACACAGTTTGGCTACATTGTAAGGGCGAAGCGGCCACAATGAAGTTGCATATGGGGCTCAGCTAGGACTTACTTTTGTAACGGAATGAAAACATTTTAACAATGTGATTTAACTAATTGACGTTGGGAAAATAGATGGCAAAAATACATAATGGCGTTAAAGGTGCACTATGCAGACGTCACTGACATTTCCTAATTGCTAAAATTCTAATAGTTCACCTAGTTTTGTTTGTGACAAATCAAGCAAGTATACTGTAGAGAATCATTGTACCATCTAAACCATTGTGAAATATCTTTTCCATAACCAAAAATATTGTATTTTCACTTGGTGTGCAAAACCAAAAGTAAGACACAAAAATGAGAAGTATAGAAATAGTACACATAGAAATGTGAGTTATAGAGCTGTTCTATGTAAATTTGGTTACGTTTCCCACAAAAT
Source organism: Salmo trutta (assembly GCF_901001165.1). Taxonomy (NCBI): domain Eukaryota; kingdom Metazoa; phylum Chordata; class Actinopteri; order Salmoniformes; family Salmonidae; genus Salmo; species Salmo trutta. The sequence goes on from NC_042975.1 coordinate 55,695,106, forward strand.
ATACATTTTGCAGCTTTTAAAATGCCTGTAAACAGCTTGGGGAATTTGTTTCCTCGCAGATTCAATCACGTTATATTAGACATAATCACATGCCTGTGCTCATCATGGTTCTTACAGGAAAAGTGAAAAAATTTGCCCCTGGTGCATTCAGCTCAAATTATATGCATCACCCTGAGTGCATTGGACATGAAACAATGATACAAATGTAACAGGACAACAAAATACATAACATTTTCTTTTGCAGGTGCCTTTTCATTTGGTGCAACTAGTGCTTTCTAACTGCACTGAACCAAAAGTGTAGCACTGAACCAAAAGTGTAGCCCTGGAGGGAAGGAAAACTTTTTCCAGTGGGCAAAAACCACTCATCTTGAGGCATCTGTTAATTATTATAAGTAAAAAAAAAATGATGGACTAATCTATTTTAATACAGACTAGCGCAAAACATTACTTATCATTGAAAATGAAAAATTACCCAATTGATCATGATACTTTTCTGGTAAAAAAGTGGGGGTGCTAAAACATATTTGCACCCTGATTTTGAAAGTGGGGATGCAGCTGCTCCATCGCTCAGGCGCCTGTGTGTGTGTTTTCGATGGTTGAAGTTGCTAAATCATGGCGGTCATGCTTTAAATCGCTGGAACTGTGAATGTGTAAATCTAACCTCAGGCAGAGCAGGAAATGCTCATTTGTTAAAGAGAAAAGTCGACAGTCTGTGGCAGTGGCAGAGTGTTTTCTCCTGACTCTACTTAAGGGTCGAGAAGGAATGGGGTTTAGGTGAGGAGGAAGTGCAGCTGCTGTGAAGAGGGGAGAGTCCTGGCACTTAGCCCAAACACTGAGATTGCATTCCCAAATGGCACCATATTCGCTATAGTGCACTACTTTTTTCGCACTACCCATAGGGCACTTGTCAAAAGTAGCGCACTATATAGGGAATAGGGTGCCATTTGGGACGTATTCAAACACAGAGGGATAGAAAGACTGAAGACCCCCAGAGATGTATAGGCTATAGAACATCCTCTGTTTAAACAGTGCTGTTGAATCGGGAGTTGTGCATTTAATTAGCCTCTCTCATAAGAAAATATATTAGTTTAGGAACTGCCTGCATATTGGGACAGTAAAAACACATATAGAATATATAAATATAGGCCCATGTTCCATTAGCAGATCACGATATGCCTTCAGTCTAACTATTGGTTATTACTATATAATTAGGCCTACGTATTAATATATGATTATAATTTCAAGGACAGAAATAAGGATTCAGGGGTGAATAAAGGAAGCTGTTGAATAGCTACATCACGTGTGAGTATAATACTTTAATTTTAGGTTCTCTCTGATGTGCACCAACTTTGTTGCCAAAAGTTTGCAACATCGTTGCAACTCAGTCATAGCCAACTAAACTCAACTCAACTTATTTAAGATGGAGTTGAGCCCCCACTAGTGTGGGCAGACTGGGGTTCTGAAGCCACATGAAATACAAGTATTAAAAACAACGGTTTTCAGCACCCAAAGAATAGCCTGCATTTACACAGGACAATGTAATGTGTGTTTAGCATAAATGCAGGCTGTTCATTGAGTGCTGAAATTCCTCGTTTTTTACAAAAACTTCATTTTATATGTCATGTCGGTGCTCCAATCCGCCAACACTAGTTTGTCACGTGGAGTTGACGGCTACTCAGTGGTGCCTTTTCAGAATGCTCATTTACATTCCTTAGGATGATGCTGGCCCTGGAATTATTAGAGACTAAAAAACTACCTTGTGCACAAAGTCAGCAGTTTATCGCAGTAAAAACAACATCTCTAGCAATAGTTCCTGGTCAACTGACATGGGACAGACATACGTTAAGAAGCAATATCTGAATACCAGTGCCATTTCCTTGTCGAACAATTTAATTCAATGCATGCCTCGTGACAGAAATGAGTTGTCCAACATCAATTAGCCTAGGCCATTTAAGATAAACCATAGCTGGAGTAGCAAACCAGCTTCAAAGCATCATCACATTAACAACCGTCCTTACCCGAAATCCTGATCCATAGATTTGAAGAAAAATTTATAATTCGGCTTGTTCAAAACATGTTTGAAATCCAAAAGTGTTATGTCTTCAGAAGGAATAGGGATCTTCACCAGATACGGCGTCTCCTCCTCGTCTATGTGGTAGATTATTTTGGTTTCCGCCATTTCGCCAGCCTTTTTCGGTCCCTCAGAACTTTACACACCGATTAGAACAGGACGAGTGGACGAGGTCTGACCGTAAAGTTACCCTCTCAGCAAACTATTCTACTTCTGAAATCGCGACCATTTAAATCCTTCGGTTGGTTGTTTACTTGCAGCTGTCCTTGCATACATTAATTATTCGGTCACTTTCCAGTTTTTGTTCGATAGTTTAATTCCCTCAGGTACGCTGAAATTCGTAGAGTTTCCTAAAACTTTTTAGGCATCAACTGGGTAGGGAAAGAGGGGGCTCAAAGCTATCCCTGCACTGCTAGTAGCCAACGCGGCGTGTGACGTTATAGGCTACACAGGCGTATCTTTACGCCCCTATATCCCCTTCCCTGCTCAGGACATCCAACTGAAATCCCAACAGATAGCGTAGTTCCCCTTCCCTGCTCAGGACATCCAACTGAAATCCCAACAGATAGCGTAGTTCCCCTTCCCTGCTCGGGACATCCAACTGAAATCCCAACAGAGAGCGTAGTTCCCCTTCCCTGCTCGGGACATCCAACTGAAATCCCAACAGATAGCGTATTAATATGTAGGGCTTCTCATGATAGGACTTTCACATGTACAATAAAATTGTTTTGTACCCGCTGTAAAAAATCCATATTAAAGCTTATCCAATGCTCGGATATATAAGATTTGACCCAGCCTGCTTTCACAGATGCATGCAATCAATCAAAAGAGAATGTTTTAAGACTGATTGACATCTGTCTATTAGGTCTATCAAAGACAAATCACAGAACATATCACATTAACTCTTTGTGTAATAAGAAATATATTTTCTGGGGGCAAAATAATCACAGGACTCAAGAGTCACGCTGTCACAAACCACAGCCTGAAATGGAATACAGCATGCACAATGTTAACAGGGTTGCTTTAGATGAGTGAACCATTGCTTCAAACGGAATAATCTTGGAAACCCAAAACCTTGTGTCTACGAACGATTACAACCTGAAGGACTTGGATGTGTCCTAGCTACAGATTGTATTTTGTAATTTTTTACATGTAACCTTTATTTAACTAGGCATGTCAGTTAAGAACAAATTCTTATTTACAATGACGGCCTACCCCAGCAAAACCGGGACGACGCTGGACCATTGTGCGCCGCCTAATGGGACTCCCAATCATGGCCGGATGTGAAACAGTCTCGATTCGAACCAGGGACTGTAGTGACGCCTCTTGCACTGAGATGCAGTGCCTTAGATCGCTGTGCCACTCGGGAGCCCACATAATGTGATTTCACCCCCCCACAATTTTTTTTATTTTTATAATTACGATTATACGTGTTACAGGGCCCAGTTTTTCAAATGTTATCTGCAAGGATTTCCCCAACGGGGTAGGATAAAATGTTTGAAATGGGGTTTTTCAAAACTGAAAAATGAGATTCAGTTCCTCCTGATAGGGATAAGAATTTGGTCATCCAATGTCACCTTTAAATCAAAAAAAGGTAGTCAGAAAATCTGACTTGTCTTGCTGAAGAGAAGATCAAGTTGACAATGCTCCAACAAAAAGAGAAAACTGTGCCTTCGCTTCCTTCAAGCATGCTTGAAAGATGCTAGGATTGCATTTTCAGATGAAGACTTCTGAACAATATGGATTTGTGTTTAGAATTATTTGAGTTATCCGGTGAGATGGTACATTTTCAACAAATATTGAACACTTAAAGTGTTATATTAAAAGTCATGCTTTACATTTTCTTCAAATATTTTTTATTTCACCTTTATTTAACCAGGTAGGCTAGTTGAGAACAAGTTCTCATTTGCAACTGCCACCTGGCCAAGATAAAGAGTAGCAATTCGACACATACAACAACACAGAGTTACACATGGAATAAACAAAACATACAGTCAATAATACAGTAGAACAAAAGAAAACAAAAAGTCTATATACAGTGAGTGCAAATGAGGTAAGTTAAGGCAATAAATAGGCCATGGTGGTGAAGTAATTACAATATAGCAATTAAACAATGGAATGGTAGATGTGCAGAAGATGAATGTGCAAGTAGAGATACTGGGGTGCAAAGGAGCAAGATAAATAAATAAATACAGTATGGGGATGAGGTAGGTAGATAGATGGGCTGTTTACAGATGGGCTATGTACAGGTGCAGTGATCTGTGAGCTGCTCTGACAGCTGGTGCTTAAAGCTAGTGAGGGAGCTATGACTCTCCAGCTTCAGAGATTTTTGCAGTTCGTTCCAGTCATTGGCAGCAGAGAACTGGAAGGAAAGGCGGCCAAAGGAGGAATTTGCTTTGGGGGTGACCAATGAGATATACCTGCTGGAGCGCATGCTACGAGTCGGTGCTGCTATGGTGACCAGTGAGCTGAGATAAGGCTGGGCTTTACCTAACAGAGACTTGTAGATGACCTGGAGCCAGTGGGTTTGGCGACGAGTATGAAGCGAGGGCCAACCAACGAGAGCGTACAGGTCGCAATGGTGGGTAGTGTATGGGGCTTTGGTGACAAAACGGATGGCACTGTGAAAGACTGCATCCACTTAAGTGTTACTTTTAATATAATGAAATACATTTTAAAATATTTAACACTTAAGTGTTATATTAAAAGTAATGCAATAATTTTTTTTTTTATAACTGACAGGCAAACTTGTTTGTCTTGGCTATATTCATATAGTTCATCATGCACCAATTTTAGCATTGGGTTTTTCAAAACTGAACATGTTTATTCTGATCCTCTGGATAGGGATAAAAGCCAATTTAAGCTTGATCGAAAATGTGGTCGGACAATACGTGTGGAGGGTGTGACGCAATTGCGGAGCCTCCAGAGGCACGCATAGGCCAAATTGAGGTGCGTACCGCATCGCTGTGGGCCTCCAAAATGTTGTAACAATGCGGAGTGCTCCGTATAGCTCCGCAGTGACATGATTGGTTGACGGTGGGTGTGGGCCGAAGGTCCTCTATAAACACAAAACTCACTTCCTTGACAACTTCCTTCACAAAAGCTCTGCTCAACAGTCTGTGCTGCTCCGCGAAATGCAAGAAGTATGAATGCCCCTGACCTTTGCAGAAGCCGTTTCACCGTAAATACCGCACGGCCAATGCAGACGTAGGATTGACCATGCAGCACGTTTAAGTATGGCATTTATGGACAAAGGGAAAACTTTATCATGTGTACCAAATTGTTAAAATTATCTTTGACTGATTTATATCAATTTTTGTACCAGACCACGCCCACGTGGATGTTTTTTGTTTTAGGTTGTAGTCTGGAAAATACTGCGCTGAGAGACCTTTCTCCATAAGAGAGACACTCTTTTGGACAGGTCTCTATATTGTAATCTATTGGGTGAGTTATGTTAAAATATTTTCTTTAGCCAAAAAGACAGCAAAGTTTTTCTGAACTTTGTATCTGGATCAACATAACTCACCCAGTAGATGGCAATATAGAGACCTATCCAAAAATCTGAATCTGGATTCTTTGATCTTGATATTGTGGTATCTGGATCAGAACGATCCCATCCGATAAGTCTCAAAAACCGTCTCAAAAACAGTTAGATCGATCTGATCCCGGATAACAAAAAAACAGGATTACAGAATCCAGATCTGTCTGATCACCCACAAAAGGTTTTGATAAACCGGCCCCTGGTGATCACAGCATGCCAAAGACAAATTGTAGCAAAAGCCACATTCACATTGCACTAAGTCCAGGTCTAACAAATTCTTGTGTGAAAGGTTGTCAAAGTAGCCCTGGGATCATTTTAACTCAGGGTTAACATGAGCCCTGTGCTAAGATAATGCAGTGTGAAAAGGCATAGAGGTCACAATGTCTTGGTTAGTGACTAGGCTGATGAATCAGACTGTGATACCAGCTTCTGGTACAGTCTGAAACTAAACAGTGCAAAAATGTGGAACGTTTCCTTACAAGCCAGAATGTCGAATAATAATAATACATTTGAACTTACTCTACCAGTAGTCCATTCCTTCTCACTCATCTCCACTCAACACGCTATCAGTTTTAAACAGAAGACCTGCTTCTGCCATCTTACCGAACCCAATAAACACCTTCTTTAAATTTGCATTGTTGGATTAGGGCTGGACTACTGCATTTGCCCCCCCCCCCCCTCCCCCCCCAAAAAACAAATCATGCTATTCTACACATTTTGTCATGAGACTGAGAAAATGTTGCAGTTTTAGAGCAAATTTCCTGCAATTCTACACATTTTGCTATCATATGCTATTTACTGGCCCGGAACATGCCCTGCGTACACATTCAGAAATCCTGCCCTGATAGCAAGCAACTGAAAGGTGCATACACGCCACCTACTGTACTGGATTGTAAGGCCGGTCACGGCCACCCTATTAATCTATTTATCTTATCTAGCCCTGTGTTTCCACCAACTATTCTGGAGTGTGAATTCCTTACACTTTGTGACACAAAATGGAAGGGGAAAAGGACAGCAAAAGATAATAAAAATTGCCCTACCATCTATCTAACCCTACAACCATTAAAACCTCAACACCAATCTACATCTGATCATACACCGGGCCCGCAGCCTGGGAGGACAGGACAAGACCATTCAACACACCTTGTAACTCCTCTGTAGTAAAATCTCATACACCCATGTACTTCTCTGCAGCTGACACCACAACATATATTTTCTGTGATTCCATTTCTGCAGTACAGTTAATAACCATGGCTATGAATGCTAAAACGCCAACCTTACTGAAACATGTTATTTCCGATCACTATTGGCCTCGGCCTACTCATAGAGAGCCTCTTAGGATCCCTCGCCCTGGACCCATCTTCGTCTACTACTTTTCATTGCTTCAGCATACGACACCTTCTGTACTACTCTGATCCTGGCAACCTCAATCTGCCTTTCTATCACCGGACACTTCTGATCTCCAGCACCATGGGTACCACTACAGTTAACACACTCATCTTTTTCCAAAGATACTACACGTTCCTTTGTCTCATGCCCTAATGCACACTTCTCAAATCTAGGAATCTCCCTCCTACACATAGCCATAAGCTTGGCATCTAAAACACCATAATGGATTCAGGACAAAAACTCAAATGGGATAACTGACACATCCTAACTTGACTTGGTTGGGTAAAGACTCTGCGTCAAAACTCATCAGGACAGACAGTATCCATTTCACCACGCTCTCCACCAGGTCTGTGTCGCACCAAGCGGCAGGAGTCACAAACACTGGGAATCCTCAATTTCTGTTGGTCCTCCTCAACACTTAGCGTCACTCCAGTTATCACTCCTTTCAATGGCGCACTGCTGCGGAGAGCAAAGAAAGTCACAGTTCTTGTTCCAAGGCGCGGAGTGTCGGCTCCCTCTGGATGGAAATCATAAATCCACTTAGAGTTACTTTCACCGATTCAACAGGCCAACCACTTCTCCACCAATCCTGACACCACATATGGATCACCCAGAAGGCAAGGATACATTCTACCCATAAATCTTGCTCCCACTGGGTCAGAATCATCCTTGTAATCATCGGGACGAGGCCCGAAGTCGTCAGTCTTCAACGCACCTGCCACCACAGATAAGTCATCCTAACCCTGTACCTGCCGTCATTACTCCCCAAGGTTTCCCACCCAGATTCATTGCCATGATGCCTTAAAAAATAAATAATAATAATTAAGACTATGATTGGAAGAATCAGGTGTGTTGCCGATTGGCCTTCATATGCCTACACTGTCCATAGGGTTCAGGGACCGTATTCACAGGCAGCCCAATTCTGATATTTTTTCCAGTAATTGGTATTTTGACCTATTAGATCATCCCTAAAAAAAGATCTGATGTGAAAAGATCTGTGATTGGTCAAAATACCAATTAGTGGGGAAAAAAAACAATTGGGCCGCTTGTCTAAAACGCAGCCATAGTGTGAATCGTCACCTGATAATTTCGCATGTCTGGCTTGTTCAAATCTGAAGAACAGTTACTGTGGCAGTCTCGTGTGCATTTCTGACAGTAGCAAAGGTAGAGTTCCAGCCCGACTAGATGCGTAGACATTGCATCAACCAATGGTTGCGTGCCACATCATCGACTGTGCAGTCTGGCATCAGACAAACATATCATATGTGTTTAGCTGATATATTAACCAGACCTAAGACCCTGTTCCTCATAAGACCCTTTATAACAAGTCCAACATTGCAAGCCCAATTTTCCTAGGAATGCCCTGTAACTTGATTAATCAGGAACCTTGGGACTTGTGATAACCTGATTCACATTCAACCAAGACTAGCGATAGGTCTGGCTTTGCAAACTCAGGAAACCAATGCAGGCCAAAGAAATCTAGGAATGTTACGATTTGCAGGAACATGTGAAAAGAGTTTCCATACTTTCCATGTGCAACATTCTTGTTGGTCGTGTCTACGGAATGTGTCCCCTGATAATTTGTACATCTGAGTTGGACTGAATCTTCCCTCAATTATAATGAAAAAGAATTACAGAACTGCCCTGACCATCTTGAACGCATTAGAAACCCTGCAAAGGATATTATCCTAAAGCTCTTAAGTAGGCGTTCTTAACAAATAAGGCAATATTTCTGATTACTCTAGCTCAATGGGGGGGGGAGTATGGCCCACTGGCCACTTCAATTACCCCTTTTCTCACCCCAATTTCGTGGTATCCAATTGGTAGTTACAGACTTGTCCAATCGCTGCAACTCCCGTATGGACTCAGGAGAGGCGAAGGTCAAGAGCCGTGCGTCCTCTGAAACACAACCCAACCAAGCCGCACTGCTTCTTGACACAATGCCCGCTTAACCCGGAAGCCAGCCACACCAATGTGTCAGAAATGCACACGAGACTGCCGGGCGAACCAATGTGTCAGAGGAAACACCGTACACCTGGCGACCGTGTCAGCATGCGACCGGCCCACCACAGGAGTTGCTAGAGCACGATGGGACAGGGAAATCTCGGCCTGCCAAACCCTCTCCTAACCCGGACGACGCTGGGTCAATTGTGCACCGCCTCATAGGTCTTCCAGTCATGGCCAGCTGTGACACAGCCTGGGATCGAACCTGGGTCTGTAGTGACACCTCAAGCACTGAGATGAAGTGCCTTAGACCACTGCTCCACTCGGGAGGTCCCCCAAAAAATGCGTCTCTCCGTTGAATTTCAAAATCCCGATGTGGCCCTTGAGCCAAAAAGTTTGCCCACCCCTGCTCTAGCTAGTATGCAGTGCATAATGATAAAGACAGAAATGCATTGTCAAACTATACTGAACAAAAATATGAATGCAACATGTAAAGTGTTGGTACCATAATCTGATATAAAAGATACCAGACATTTTCCATACGCACAAAGGGATTATTTCTCTAAAATGTTGTGCACCCATTTGTTTACATCATTGTTAGTGAGCATTTCTTCTTTGCCAAGATAATCCATCTGCCTGATAGGTGTGGCATATCAAGAAGCTGAATAAACAGCATGATCATTACACAGGTGCACATTGTGCTGGGGACAATAAAGGGCCACAAAAAGTTCAGTTTTGTCACACAACACAATTCCACAGCTGTCTCTAGTTTTGAGGAAGGGTGCAATTGGCATGTTGATTGCAGGAATGTCCACCAGAGCTGTTGCCAGAGAATTATGTTTTTTTCTCTACCATATGCCGCCTCCAATGTCATTTTAGAGAATTTGGTAGTATGTCTAACCAGCCTCACAACCACAGACCACGTGTAACCATGCCGGCCCAGGATTTGCACAACCAAAGAATTTCTACACAAACTGTTAGAAACCGTCTCAGGGAAGCTAATCTGTATGATCGTCGTCCTCACCAAGGTCTTGACCTGACTGTAGTCTGGTGTTATAACCAACTTCAGTTTGCAAATCCTCCCCTTCGATGGCCACTGGCACGCTGGAGAAGTGTGCTCTTCACGGATGAATCAAGGTTTCAACTGTACTGGGCAGATGGTATGACGTTTTGTGGGCGAGCGGTTTGCTGATGTCAATGTTGTGAACAGAGTGCCCCATGGTGGTGGTGGGGTTATGGTATGGGCAGGCATAAACTTCAGACAATGAACACAATTGCATTTTATCGATGGCAATTTGAATGCACTGAGATACCGTGACGAGATCCTGAGTCCCATTGTCGTGACATTCATCCGCCACCATCACCTCATGTTTCAACATCATAATGCACGGCCCCATGTCGCAAGGACCTGTACACAATTCCTGGAAGCTGAAAATGTCCGTTCTTCCATGGCCTGCATACTCATCATACATGTCACCCATTGAGCATGTTTGTGATGCTCTGGATCGACGTGTATGACAGCGTGTTCCAGCTCCCGCCAGTATCCAGCAACTTCGCACAGCCATTGAAGAGGAGTGGGACAACCTTCCACAGGCTTAAATCAACAGCCTGATCAACTCTATGCAAAGGAGATGTGTCATGCCGCATACTAGTTTATCAAACCAGTTATTTTTAATACAACTTTCACATAACACACATTGCAGTAACTGTCGTCAAGCCAACTGCTAACCTCATGCCTCATCTTTAAGACCAAAATATTTGTTTTCATGAATTTTTACAGTATAGCCAATTTTGACTTTGAGGCTGTGGTAACCCTAATTCTATGCTTTACAAGATGTAGACCGACAAGCTCCAGATTGGATTGATTCAGGCAAGTGACACCGTTACGGTTTGTTGCGCCTAGTTCACTGTATTAATCAGACTCAGACATGAGTTAGCTACCACCATATCTGCATCCATTATTTAGTTTTGCCCTAGACAATACAGAACACGCTTGTATGAGCTACAAACTTGCAAATCAGATTTGTAGGCTAACGTTAGCTAGCTAGCCTGCCTCGCTAGCGCTGTCAAATGATAACGTTACATAACCAGAAGTATCTAGTCAATGCAAACTTGTATGAGATTTGACCAAACTAAGTTGTAATGAGGTAGCTAGTGTTAAAGTTGCGACAGTTCGTTTCTGGTATCAGAACAAAATAGTCAGCACAGTAACTTCTGATTTATTTGTACTTTACTTAATGCAAACACGTGTGTGGTAAATGGGTGGTTCGTATATACGGTCTCTCTGTGACACCTCGCAGGGCAGACAGAAGAAGAGAGCGTCACATTCTATTGTTCTCTCTTTTATACTCTGACAGAGATAGTTCCCGCTCAATGCTGGCCTGTCAGAGGGAGGAGGAGCGTGTATTATTTCTGTCCTCACCTGTTTATAATTTAACTATGCTGGTCTCCACTCACTAACTGTTATCTAATTCTTCTTTGTCCCTTTTATCTTTTCTTCCTTGTTTATGCTCTCCTCCTGCTACTTCCAACCCATCAAGGTCTCAGCAGTGCAGGGGAGTACTAAATGTCTCATTGTCTTATTACATAGCTACTTAAATTTATCTCGATACCCTCAATAATCCTGGATCACCTACAGATGTCATATTTCCCTGTCCTGTTGACTTAAGTCTACCATTATTAACCTTATTTAACAACAAAATATAATATTACTATTATATTAATTCCACAGTCTTGTTGTGTTAAATCTCTTCCACTGAATACAACCACAGCTGACTTCCTAAGGGAAAATAAACTTATCTAGATAATGTAAAAAGTACCCCTGCTTATTAATCTGAACTACTCCACAAAGAAAATGTATTATGCCCTTGTTGTCATTCTGTCTTTTCATTGGTTAAAATTAACACTTGTGTCTATGAACTTTAACTCCATCATAATTATCAGTTCTCCAAATTTCCTTAAAATCAGTATCACAAATGACCCTAAATTCACCATCCAAATGGCTTTTCATTGTGGCTGATCAGACCACAAAAGGAAAAGTCACCAGTGGGGTCAAAAGTCATACCCCCTTTTCAGAACCGTGTTTCTTACTATATTAGACAAATGAAAGCTAATAACTTCATCTACATTTTGTATCTCAATTTCCCAGAACATTCCTTATCAAAAAGAATTTCACGTGTTTAATTAAAACTCAAAAAACAAAACTTCAAAATGCCATGTGTGTATACCCCTTTAAGATATCCTGTCCCTAGGAATTTTTCCCCAAAGAGCTAAGCGCTCCTGATTCCATAAAATAACCACTTGGTCAGCATTTCCTCATACTACACCGATTCAGAAACCCAAAAGTTAACTACAAACAAAACCTAAAAATGCTTATAATTCCATTGTACTCCCCCCAATCATTAGTTTTAAACTTAATTGAACATGCGCTACCCTTGGATAAAATACTGTACTTCAATCTATGAAACCCCATATTTTAACGTACTATTTGACTAATTTGACCCAAGATTGCTTAAAACCTTAAAACCCCTTCAGTTTGTCTGCAAACCGGCCCATTCTGTTTGCTAGGAATACCCTGCCATTATACACAACTGTGTTTAATGTGCACCGTCCCTGTAAATATAAAATTAACTCCACCTGTAATTCACTTTAATAACTTGATATTTTTCCATGCAATGTTCAATTCACTGGTGTTACTAAACAATCAATACCACGAATCAATAGCCAGAATTTATCACATCACAAAATGCTTCTTTCCCGCCAAACATAGCCCAGCGATTACCTCTTTTCAAACAGCGTTCTGCCTTTCCTCTATCACAAGATTTAAACCAATATTCCAACTGTATCTCTCTTTCGGCTTCACACTTATGAAATGTCTATGACCTTATATGTACCATGTAAATCGCCAAACTTATATAATACTTAATACAATTTATTACTACTCCCTTTAAACCTATCCGCTCATTATAAATCATTAGATTTCGGTAACTGTTTCTTCATTTTAAACTAAACAAGCCATCAAAACGTTCGGTTTATATCTTAAACAACCACTAACAACCGTATCTTTCCGTGCAAAGCATACCTTCTTACATTTTAGTCCCATGGTGTATGGGCTGGGATCCGAACCCGGGCCTCCCGCATGGCAGGCAATAATTCTACCACTGAACCACCAATGCTATTGCTTAGAGCTGCAATTTCGGTGGTTGTGTCCTACTCGGTCACAAACACCGCTTCTCTCCGTCTCTGTCAGCGTGTCTCCCTGTTTTTCCCCTTCTGTCTACGGAGACTCTGCTCCTCCCCGCTATTTCTCCTAGGTTTGCTATCAGGTACTCTGTTACCCCGACAGTTACTGTTAGATGCTCTATCTCAACCGATTCACTCTTTTTGCAGTTTCGACCTATTTTATTGCAGTGTTTACACAGAACCTCACATTCTCTAGCAAAATGACCCGGTTTGTTATAGTTAAAGCATCCATCTACCCTTTCTTTTGTCTATTTCTATCCGGACTTTGGTTATGGTAAACGAGTCTAACGAGGGCTCTGGGTTGTGCAGCACCCCCAACACGCTCTCGACCCCAAGTTCTCATCATTATATCTCCCTCTGTTTCTATCCACATTTTCAATAAAGTGGCTAAATCCTGTCCTCCTCCCTGTGTCTCTTCCTCTCTACCTCCCTTTATAACCTCACTCAGTATTCTATCTAAAATTTCCTGATCATTGTCGGGGTAATTCCTCGAACCTAACCGCACTTTTATATGTACGAATCTTGCCGATACCAATTACTAAACCAATTATTCTATCTAAAATTTCCCGATCTTTGTCATGGTAATTCCTCGAACCTAACCGCACTTTTATATGTACGAATCTTGCCGATACCAATTACTAAACCAATTATTCTATCTAAAATTTCCCGATCTTTGTCGGGGTAATTCCTCGAACCTAACTGCACTTTTATATGTACGAATCTTGCTGATACCAATTACTAACCCAATTATTCCCTATATCTTCGAACCTAATCGTACCCTTCGTTACGAATCTTGCCGATAGATTTCAGTATTCTCCCTGAACCTAACCGCACCTTTTATATTTTACGGATCTTTCCAGGTAAGCAATACTCTATGGTATCATGGTAATAACAACACATTTACCACAGGTTTGCATGTCACAATAGTGACTCTATCAAATTTCTTATCTACTCATAATAATTCATAATTTTGTCCACTTACATCGAACAGGTGCTTCACAAAATTAATTTGGTTAAAGCCAATATGCAGATCTTTAGTTATTATAACAATAGGTGTCTGCTTACCTGTTTTTAGTTGTCCAGACTCATCGTGAAGCACACCGTTTCCCGAAAGCGAAGTCCAATTGGCTGATCAATTCTCAGCGAAGACGTTCTATCTACCAGACGTCGGGGTTACCATGTTAAAGTTGCGACAGTTCGTTTCTGGTATCAGAACAAAATAGTCAGCACATAGTAACTTCTGATTTATTTGTACTTTACTTAATGCAAACACGTGTGTGGTAAATGGGTGGTTCGTATATACGGTCTATCTGTGACACCTCGCAGGGCAGACAGAAGAAGAGAGCATCACATTCTATTGTTCTCTCTTTTATACTCTGACAGAGATAGTTCCCGCTCAATGCTGGCCTGTCAGAGGGAGGAGGAGCGTGGTTTAAACTTGCTCCTCCTGTCGTCGGCATGCAGGCTGATCCCAGCGTCGTGACGCACTTCCTGTCGCCGGGTGTCGTTCTTCCTGTCTTCAGCAGTTGATTTATCCGCCGTTCATATACTTATTATTGTAGCATAGCTTCCCCGGTATATTATATAAGTTATGCAAACAAATAGCCAGTTCAACCCTAACACTAGCTAGTTATCTAGCTAGCTACCTAGATTTGCACATGGAGTTTAAAAAAAGGGGGCATGATTTGTTGACAATGGTTATCCAAACTTCATTTACTCGTTGTGAAGCACTGAGGTTCCAAACTCCGTTTTAGACTAACTATGACCAAAATTATCCTATTTAAACTTTGTAGTCAATTTTGACACTAGAATAAATGTTTGACTCATATTGATGCCACATATGCAGTTATCAAAGGGATTAGTTGCTTTTTAGGGGTCATTCTTGAAATTCACATACCCACCATGATACAATACATGCCCTTACCATGAGTTCCAATTTTAGAATGATCCTTGTCAACCAAAGGCTTGGCTTCATCCTTCTCGTCACCTAGATCTTCAATCAGACACTCTTTCTCTGTGGTAAATTCTGCTCCAAAGTCTCCAATGGGCTCAGGAATGAACTCAGGGTCTGGGATGGGCTCCAGCTCTGAGAAGAGACTACAGTTAGCACAGAGCCTAATTACCACACATCCAAACCAGAAAGGTCATTACCTCCTTGGGACCGATTAGTCCTTTCTGCCTGAAGAGGCCATCATATGTTGTAGAGCTAACAAAACCTTGCTTGTTGTCGGGTCCGACCATGGGGCCCAAGGGACTACCAGCATTTTGGGATTTGTCAAAATAAGGTCCAGGAATGAAATGTAATAGCTAGTGTTGCCAGAATTGGTAGCATATATGGATATGAAAAGTGTGCGTAATGGCCCCCTATAGAGTGCACTACTTTTGACCACTGCTTGCATAAGGTATAACAACATAATGTCATTTCAGACAGTCAAAGTACCTCTTTAAGTCCATTCCAGTGGACTGGGCCTCCTGTCCCATGTACTGGAGGGGACGCCATTGATATGGATACCATCCCTCCCCGTGGAGTTAAAGGTGCAGTCTTCTGTTTGGTTGGGAAGACCATCATGGGGCCCAAAGTGGTATCCTGTCCCATACTAAAAGGACAACATTCTCATTAAATGCATGCAGGGTCAACTTCTCACTAATGCATTTGCAGTCAAGACACCATGGCTCTTTCAATTAGTTTTTCTTCAATTCCTAAAACTCATCTCCTTGCCTCCTTAACCATATTGGAGGAGAAAGTCCAAGGTCCCGTTTTGAGGAGGCAGCGAGAGGAATAGAAGGATGAACATGCCAAATATACCTTTCTTGGCCTTTGTGCCACTCTTCCAATGGCCACTAGAACCTGTGGTAGTCACGAGGTTCAGGTCGGCTACCACCTAGTCTTGGACTGAGGGTACTTGATCAACCCCCTTCTGGCTATTCTAGCCACATATCATATCATTCTCATCAGAAAACCGCCATCTGAAATGTATGAAAGAAGATGTAATCATGGACCAAGAACACACCATCTTGTAACAAATGCTATGGTTATCCCAGTGGATAAGTCACAGCCCAGTAACAGTATCTAAGGAGGGCTCAGCTTGACAATGGGTAAATTGGAAGTAAGTCAGAACATGCCTTGTTGCTAGGCTCTGCATGGTCTATGACAAGGTCTGCCATAAGGTGGCAATTGATGTACACCTGGAAAAAACAGGTATGAAAAAATAAATAAATAACTTTTTTTGGGACATTACAAAATCACACAATCAAAAATGATCACCGATTAAACACTATACTGCTCACAAAGACAACACACAATTGTATATTTAGGCACACTCGCTCAGACTTACATGGTGACACTAAAGAGGCCAATTGAAATCGGGCCACACAGTGTATGACTACTCAATACAGTGTACTTACAAAATCTGAATAACCATTGTAGGCCTTGTCATCCTGGGTTCTACGCATAAACCCGACTGGTCGGCAGGCAGCTGGGAGTCCATCAAGCACCTGGAGGGGAAAGATCAGGATCAGACTACATTCAACATATTGTTTCCTCTTCCTTGGTACCCAACAAAGAACCCTTTGGGGGAAAAGGTTTAACCTGAAAAAAGTTTTTATACAGGGACAGCCGGAGAACACAATCATTCTAGGTAGTGTTAGCAGTTGATGTTATTATTCAATAACACAGACCCCAAAGCAAATCAGGGGGAGAAAAATAGGTTTATTCAAAGAGAACAAATCATAGTTGTTATGCTGGGAAGTAGATGGTCATTCTTCCCTGTTCTCAGTGATTCTCCACAGAACAAAGTGACAGGATGTTGACCAATTGGAATTCCTTGCAATAAAACTGGGCCGATGGCCAAATAACAAGTATCCTGTTTCAGGCTCAATGTATAAACAATTCGGACCAATGAGAACTTGTCACATGTAGCTATGAGTCCTGGACTGAAATTCCTCCCGTGTCTCTGACCATTTAAATAATTAATTCCCTATTACAAAAAAATTACAATTTCCATTATTCGTTAATTCCTTCTTGACTTTTAGTCCTCTGTGTTGTGTATTTATCTTAAAATATTCTTACACTAGCCGCTTAAGTTAGTAGGAGATTTTCCCAATGAAGACGTATCTGGGCACAGAGTTCCTGTCAGGGTCCAGTGTGGCCACGCTGCTGCTCACAAAGACCCTGAGCCTGGTGTGGTGAGCAACCCTGACCGACGCCTCCATGTTGATTTGGATCACCCAGGAAGTAGACTCCAGACCAATGTTCCCTCTAATTTTTTTTACAGCACTAAGCAAATTTCAGGATTGCTGAGCGCAAACTTGAACAGGGAATGTTTACTGTGAATAACGAGGCTGTACTATACCCGCATAGGAAGCTACAGTTAACAGTGGCCATGTAGGCTACTGTGGCTATTTGGTCATAATGTGGGCCTACCAGATTGGGCTACCATCAAAAACAATGGAGAAAATGCATCCTATAAACATTTTAACATGTAAATAGCTGTTCAGCCTACAGTAGCAGCCAATGTGTGGTGTTTAATGTAGGCCTACATTCAAACATGCAGGGCTTGACAATAACCTGTTTATCCACTTGTCCTTCAGACAAGGTGACTGAACATGTTGTGTTTGATGCAAGAAGCCACTTTACAAAATGAAATGCATTATTCTCATACCATTATTACAGCAAATCAGACAAATGATGCTACCCTCTGCCTATTGTCTATTTAGTTTATTTAAGCCTGTCTCAAAATACAACACTACCCCTTTAAGACAAAAGAAAGCTCTTTACCTGACTCACTTTTCAAATATGTCTAGAAATGTACATGTTTGTGCTCTTGTAAAAAGCAATCACTCCCCTATTGCTGACTACAAATGATTTATAACTGGGTTAATAACTCAATAACTAGTAAAGGATGTGAACAAAATGTGCACACGTGGCTACATGCAGCTTTACTCACGACTGCTCATGCTGTAAACACAATCCAGTTAAAAGTAAAATGGCACAGATCCATGGCAATGGTCTATTTGCATATACTCTGATTGTTTATGCCACACCGGTCTGTGTAGAGTATGGGCTGAGTAGTGCGTGTCAATGTAATAGAGTCCTACTCCGAAGAGATCGGCTTACAACAAAATCTCCTGCATAGTCACCTCCAGAGTGGCGCAGCGGTCTAAGTCACAGCATTGCAGTGCTAGAAGTGTCACTACAGACCCAGGGTCGATCCCAGGCTGGTTGCAGCCGGCTGCAACCGGGTGACCCATGAGTTGGCGCACAATTGGCCCAGTGTTGTCTGGGTTAAGCGAGCAGTGTGTCAAGAAGCAGTGCGGCTTGGCAGGGCCGTGTTTCAGAGGATGCATGCCTCTCCTGAGTCCGTAAGGGAGTTGCAGCGATGGGATAAGACTGTAACTACCAATATCACGAAATGGGGGCAAAAAAGGGGTAAAAAGTGCAAAAAAAATTGAAATAACAAAAAATACAATTATTGCTCAGTTCCTTTTGTTTCTGTATGTTGCATTAAAAGTGGCTAATATTGCGTTGATTCGATCACAATTGCCACAATAAAGTGAAACGTTAATAGGGAAAATTCTACAGGGACTTCAGGTTACGAAAAAAAATAAGGTATGGGAACTGTTTAAAATATCTGAACATTATGAAGTGGATATGGACACACACGTACTCAACTACATGCTTGCTTACACATACGGACTTAGACATACACACACACCTGATCTCGCTCTCTTCTCTCACTCTCTCTCTCTTCTCTTTTCTTCCTCTCTCTATTGTTGAGAACTGTTTTATAATTTAATGTGTTTATTGTTTGTCTATCTTTTTTATGTATTTGTCTACAAGTTTATATATGTTTACAACAAGCAAGGGGAAGATATCAAAATAAGGGCATAATGGAATAATAACATATTGTACGGAATACATTTGTACTGTAGTGAAGCCGTCTCTAGAGTAATGCAAGGTCTCTTTCATGATCATGTGAAACGTCAATTGCTATGGAAATGCTGGGATGTGTTTTTCAATTATGTTAAAGGTAATTATGATGCAACTATGATGGTGATACCATATGGATTACAATTATGAATATTAAGGCTATACGCACTACATGTTACACACATAGACACTCAAACATGCAAATTGGCACAGTTATTATTTATTTGGACATCACACACTATAGTCTTACTCTTATACAGACATCATACACACACTCATTATATCATATCCAATATCATACACATCAACCTACTCAGATTTGTTACACACATAATTCGTCTCAATTATCTAACATCTGTGGCATTGGCTCACAGGCAAACAGGCAAGGGAATACAAAAAATATTGCTAGAACCTATTTCTTGAATTCTAAATATCAGACATTTGAAAGCTCTAGTTTTGACCTTTATAATACCTCTGACGGCAGTAACTTTACAAGCACTAATTATGGTCAATTTAGACTGAGAATAGTATCTAGTTATGGTAAGGGGTGAAATAAGTATAGCCAGTTATAATTGTAACGGTTTAGCAGATTATAAAAAAAGATCAGTCTTTACATGGCTAAAAGAAAAGGAATATAACATATACTGTTTACAGGAAACTCACTCTACATCCTTAGATGAAGTTGCGTGGAAAAAGGAATGGGGGGGTGAAATAATTTTCTGTCATGGACAAAGGAACTCAAAGGGTGTGATGATATTAATTAACAAAAAAATCGATCTGAATGTGCAAATAATCAGGAATGATTCGCAAGGAAGGTGGATCCTTTTGAATATGAAAGTGTACGAAAAAGAGTGTACGAAAAAGAGATTTGGCTCATTAATCTATATGGTCCAAATCAGGATGATCCACACTTCTTTGAAAACATTTAGACCAATTTTTTTAACTTACAGGCAACAAATGATCTAATCATTATGGTAGGAGACTATAACACAGCGTTAAGTACCTCAATGGAGCGTAAAGGTAATCACTCTACAAACTATCATCACCGTGCCCTTAAGGAAATCACAAATATTATGGACACATTAGAAATAGTGGATATTTGAAGACTAAAAAACCCCGACCTAGTGAGATATAAATGGAGGGGACTTAATCAAGCTAGTCGTCTTGACCACTTTCTTGTCTCTTTCATCAAAGGTTAAAAAAGTTTTAATAGGAGACAGCCTTCCCTGTAGCTCAGTTGGTAGAGCATGGTGTTTGCAACACCAGGGTTGTGGGTTCGATTCCCACGGGGGGCCAGCACAGAAAAAAATGTATGATATGTATGAAATTGTATGAAATGTATGCGTTCACTACTGTAAGTCGCTCTGGATAAGAGCGTCTGCTAAATGACTAAAATGTAAATGTAGAATGCGATCGGATCATCATCTTATTGGCATTCACATAACTCTTATAGATTTTCCACGAGGACAACTTATTTTTAACTAAGACAAAATTATTTATAACTGAAATTTTCCAGTATAATATAGGTTCAGCAAATCCACTTATTGTTTGGGATACCTTTAAATGTACCTTCAGGGGTCATTCAATTCAATATTCATCAATAATAAAAAAAGCAGTTTCTGGCTAAAGAAACAAGTCTAACAAGGGAAATCCATGAACTAATAGTACAAGTAGATAGCAATAAAAATGATACTACTGTCACGTCCTGACCAGTAATAGGGGTTATTTGTTATTGTAGTTTGGTCAGGACGTGGCAGAGGGTATTTGTTTTATGTGGTTCGGGGTGGTGGTTTGTTTAGTAGGGTATTTGATTTATGTATTCCGGGGGTTTATGGGCACTGTTCTATGTTAGTGTATTTCTATGTTCTGTCTAGTTGCCTCTGATTGAGAGTCCTATATATAGGTATGTGTTTGTTGAGTACTTGGTGGGAGATTGTTCTGTGTATAGCCTTGTGCCTTACAAGCGTCGTCGTCATGGTTTTTCTGTGTATATGTTTTGTTTTCGGTTTACCTTCTTAGCCATAATAAAAAGAAGATGAGTACACATAACCCCGCTGCGTATTGGTCCACTTTCTCCGACGATGAGTTCTCTATATCTTCAGATGAAGAAGTGTGACAACTACAGAGATACAAAATAAGTTAGAGGAAAAACAAAAAGAACTTCAGGAACTTATTCAAGAACAATCTAATGTAATCTATTACAAAAATAAAGCAAACTGGATGGAATATGGAGAAAAATGCACAAAATTCTTCCTGATTCTCCAATACAGGAACGCTAACAAAAATAATTTGCAGAAACTCGTTACTCGAAGACGGAGTCATCTATGATTCTCCGAATTATATTTTAAAAGAGGAAGCTAATTATTTTAGGCAAATGTTCTCTTTTCCGTCTCATCCTCTCCCACTGAATGAAGATTACGGTAAGGAATTCTTTCCAAATAATATAAAAAATTGAAAATTAACAAATGTACAGAAAGATCAGTGTGAAGGCCAAATTACCAAGGAAGAACTTTTTGAGGCTATTAAATCCTTTCAGTCTGGAAAAACCCCAGGGCTTGATGGCATACCAGTAGAGGTATATCAAGTATTTTTTGATATACTAAAAGCTCCATTGTTAGATTGTTATAACTACTCCTATAGAAATGGTAGTCTGTCAGGTACTCAGCAGGAAGGTCTGATTTCTCTATTATTAAAACAAGACCCAGATGCCAAATATAAAGACCCGGTCTATATAAAAAACTGGAGGTCCCTTAAACTTCAATGTTGTTGTCACGTCCTGACCAGTATAAGGGGTTATTTGTTATTGTAGTTTGGTCAGGACGTGGCAGGGGTGTGTTTGTTTTGTGTTGTCGGGGTTTTTGGGTAGTGTTCTATGTTTTGTATTTCTATGTTCTATTTTCTAGTTATTCAATTTCTATGTTTAGTTTATTGTTTTGACCTTCAATTGGGGGCAGCTGTTCCTCGTTGCCTCTATTTGAAGGTCCTATTTAGTAGGGGTGTTTTTCATGGGGTTTTTGTGGGTAGTTGTTTCTTGTTTAGCTGTGTGCCTGAGAGGACTGTTTTCGTCGTTCTTTTTGTTCAGTGTTCATTTATTTAATATTTAGCCTTCCCTGTGGCTCAGTTGGTAGAGCATGGTGTGTTCAATGCCAGGGTTGTGGGTTCGATTCCCACGGGGGGCCAGTACAAAAAAAAATGCACGAAATGAAAATGAAATGTATGTATTCACTACTGTAAGTCGCTCTGGATAAGAGTGTCTGCTAAATGACGTAAATGTAATAAAGAAGAAAATGAGCATTCACATCCCTGCTGCATTTTGGTCCAATCACTACAACAATTGTGACAGTTGTGATGCAAAAATACTAGCAAAATGCATAGCACTCAGAATTAAAAGGGTTTTACCAGATATTGTTCATCCTTATCAGATAGTTTTTTTTACATGGATGATACATTGGAGATAATATACGACAACTACTAGAAATAATAGAACATCATGAAACGTATGAAGCCAGGAATGATATTGATAGTGGATTTTGAAAAGGCATTTGATAAAGTAAGACTGGATTTCATTTATAAATGCCTGGATTTTTTCAATTTCGGTAATTCTCTTATAAAATGGGTAAAAATAATGTATTGCAACCCCAGGTGTAAAATAGTAAATAACGGCTACTTCTCAGAGAGTTTTGAATTGTCAAGAGGAGTTAACCTGCTTGGGATAGGGGGCAGTATTTTCACGGCCGGATAAAAAACGTACCGATTTAATCTGGTTACTACTCCTGCCCAGAAACTAGAATATGCATATAATTAGTAGATTTGGATAGAAACATTCTAAAGTTTCTAAAACTGTTTGAATGGTGTCTGTGAGTATAACAGAACTCATATGGCAGGCCAAAACCTGAGAAGATTCCATACAGGAAGTGCCCTGTCTGACAATTTATTGTCCTTCTGTAGCATCTCCATCAAAAATACAGCATCTGTGTTGTAACGTGACATTTTCTAAGGCTTCCATTGGCTCTCAGAAGGCGCCAGAAAGTGGAATTTTTGATGTCTGCAGTCTCTGGGCTAAGTACAGCAGCTCTGTTTGTTACTGGTCAGGCTGGGAACAGTGACACTGGAGATGCGCGTCCACGAGACTACTCCATTTTTTTCTTTCAGCCTTTGAATGAATACAACGGTTGGAAAATTATTGCTATTTTACGAGAAAAATAGCATAAAAATGTATTTTAAACAGCGTTTGACATGCTTCGAAAGTACGGTAATGGAATATTTCGAAATTTGTCACGAAATGCGCGTCACCCTTCGGAGAGTGACCTCAACGCACGAACAAAACGGAGCTATTTCAATATAACTATGGATTATTTCGAACCAAAACAACATTTGTTGTTGAAGTAGAAGTCCTGGGAGTGCATTCTGACAAAGAACAGCAAAGGTAATCCAATTTTTCTTATAGTAATTCTGAGTTTAGTGAGCACCAAACTTGGTGGGTGTCAAATTAGCTAGCCTGTGATATCTACTCAGAATATTGCAAAATGTGCTTTCGCCGAAAAGCTATTTTAAAATCTGACACCGCGATTGCATAAAGGAGTTCTGTATCTATAATTCTTAAAATAATTGTTATGTTTT
Organism: Salmo trutta; assembly: GCF_901001165.1. Classification (NCBI taxonomy): domain Eukaryota; kingdom Metazoa; phylum Chordata; class Actinopteri; order Salmoniformes; family Salmonidae; genus Salmo; species Salmo trutta. The sequence goes on from NC_042975.1 coordinate 55,718,842, forward strand.
TTGTCAACGTTTATCGTGAGTAATTTAGTAAATTCACCGGAAGTTTGCAGTGGGTATGCTAGTTCTGAACATCACATGCTAATGTAAAAAGCTGGTTTTTGATTTAAATATGAACTTGATTGAACAAAACATGCATGTATTGTATAACATAATGTCCTTGGAGTGTCATCTGATGAAGATCATCAAAGGTTAGTGCTGCATTTAGCTGTGGTTTTGATTTTTGTGACATATATGCTTGCTTTGAAAATGGCTGTGTGATTATTTTTGGCAGGGTACTCCCCTGACATAATCTAATGTTTTGCTTTCGCTGTAAAGCCTTTTTGAAATCGGACAATGTGGTTAGATTAACGAGAGTCTTGTCTTTAAAATGGTGTAAAATAGTCATATGTTTGAGAAATTGAAGTTATAGCATTTTTAAGGTATTTGTATTTCGCGCCACACGATTCCACTGGCTGTTGACTAGGTGGGACGCAAATTTGGCGCCCTGCACTTTCACTGGCTGTTGTGAAATTGATCCCGCTAAAGGGATTTCATCCGTAACACACTGTACACTCTGGATAAGGAGTAGGGTTGATCCAATTGTTCTGTCCTAACAACAGCAGTCAAGCACCCAAGCTAACTGGCTAAAGTTGGCTAGCTTGCTAGCTATTTCCAGACAAATGAGAGAACAGCTCACTCTGACCATTTTATTCGCCCTAGCAGAGCTGGTTAAGCTGTTTTTATGTTATCCAGAGTGTTGGTGACCGCAACTGTGCTGCTGGGAAACAATTGAATTACGCTTTTTGGCTCTACCATTGGATATTGGTGAGGCGTTCCGCTAGCGGAACATCTGTCCCTAAAAGGTTAAACAAGGGTGTCCGCTGTCACCATATCTATTCGTTATGGCCATCAAAATGCTAGCTGTTAAAATCAGATCCAATAACAACATTAGAGGATTAGAAATCCAAGGCTTAAAAACAAAGGTGTCCATGTACGCCGATGACTCAAGTTTTATGTTAAGTCCGCAAGCTAGATCCCTGCAATGTCTCATTAAAGATCTAGATAACTTTTCTGTACTCTCTGGACTAAAACCTAATTATGATAAGTGTACAATATTACGTATTGGATCCTTAAAAAATACAACTTTTACATTACCTTGCAGCTTACCTATAAAATGGGCTGATGGTGAAGTAGATATACTCGGGATTCATATCACAAAATATATAAATAAGCTCTCCACAATTAATTTCTATAGAAAACTTGTAAAAATAGACAAGATCCTGCAACCATGGAGAGGTAAATACCTGTCTATTTATGGAAAAATTGCCCTGATTAACTCCTTAGTCATATCTCAGTTTACTCACTTACTTATGGCGCTGCCTACTCCTGAAGATTAGTTTTTCAAATCATATGAGCAAAAAATAATCTGGGACGCTAAACCAGACAAAATAAAACGAGCATATCTATATTATGAATTGGGTGGGTTGAGATTATTAAATATAAAATAACTAAACCTCTCTCTAAAAGCTTCACTCATTCAAAAGTTTTATTTGAACCCTAAATGGTTCTCAAGTAGATTAATAAGAAAAGCTCATCCATTGTTTAAAAATGGCCTTTTTGCCTTTGTGCAGATCGCCATGTCTCATTTTCGATTAATTGAAAATTATACTTTTTTTAAAGTATCTGTCTTTTTCAAACAAGCATTGCAGAGCTCGCTACAATTTCAATTTCATCCCCCTGAAAAGATAGAACAAATATTACAACAAATATTATGGCTGAACTCAAATGTGCTGGTTGATAAAATACCTGTATTTATGGGAAAGATGTATGAAAAGGTTATTTTGTTCTTAAATTATATTGTAAATTGTAATGGTAGAGTTATGTCCTTCATGGAGTTATCGGAATTGTATGGGAAGGTCTGCTCAATCCAAGAGTACAACCAATTGATTACAGCATGGCCTCAAAAATGGAGGAGGCAGGTGGTAGTGGGAGGAGGTAGGGAACTGGTCTGTCTGCCCAATATAAAGGATCAAAATTGGCAGAGGAATAAAAATAGCATAAATAGGAAAGTATACCAGTTTAATTTGAGAACCAGGATGTTGACAACTGTGCCATACAGATTGCAAAATAGTTGGGAAGAGATTTTTGATGTACCGATTCCATGGTACAGGGTGTATGAGTTGATATATAAAACAACACAAGATTCAAGACTTTGTGCTTTTCAGCTAAAATTATTATATAGAACTCTTGCCACCGACAAAATTTTGAATATTTGGGGCATAAAATCATCGAAGCTCTGCAGATTTCGTTGTGAGGATACAGAATCAATAGACCATTTATTTTGGTATTGCCCTCAGGTAGCCTGTTTCTGGTCTCACGTTCAGGAATGGCTGAAAACGCATAGCATTGATCTAAAATTTACCCTAGAAATAGTACTGTTAGGAGATCTGGAGAGACCGGGTCAGTCAATTACTAATATACTAACACTCTCAGTAAAAGTATTTATCTTCAACACGCAATTTGTAGATTCTATTCGATTAGATAGATTGAAATTGTACGCTAAACATCATAGCATAGTTGAAAGATATGTGTTACGTAGAAACACGAAGTGGGTGGCCAGCAGAGATAGATGGGATGGGCTGAGGGAAGCTGAGGGTTGGTATGTAGAATTGGAAACAAGTGGGAGTGGAGTTGCTGTGTGAGAGAGAGAATGATGGTCAAAAGATAAAGGAAAAAAAGTCTAAATAAAACATAATAAAAGTACATTTGAATGACACTAAGTGGCAGTGTTTTTACAACTAATACCAGTTTGCCTGAGGCTGATGCCGTGCAGGTGTTTGTACACATGCATATACACACACACTCTCATTCAAATCAACACACAAGAACACACACATACATGTAATAGTGCCAGACATGCACACAAACATATAAAGTAGGCATTACTGTTATGTTTTCAGTTGTCCTTGATGTCCTTTGTTTTAATTGTATTATTTTGTTTTATTATTTTTTTGCATTGTTGTTTGCTGTTTTCTTCTGTCTTTTCCTTTTTTCTTGGTGGTGGGGAATGGAATTAATTGTATTTTTTATTTTTTTGCTTCCGGGAGAGGGGGGGGACTGTGGGAGGGGTCTCAAATGGTTGAGGGACAGCTATTGGGGAACTGTGGGAGGCATCTTGGAGGGTTCGAGCTTCACAAGATTGTGATCATGAAAAAGGAAACTATGACATATTTTATATCACTATCATGCACCCTCACACATAAGGATGGCTCTGTTGCGGAAAGACTGATACATGTTTGATAGTGTCTTGATGCTGTATTGTTTGTCCTTCATGTTCAAATACTTTAATGTTACCCCTTCCTTGTGTTTTTTGTAATAAAAAAAATAAAAAGGGAAAACTCTAGAACAGTGGTCACCAACCTTTTCTGAGTCAAGTTCACTTCGAGTCAAAATGCAAGCTGAGATCTACCACTCTTTTTTTAACATGACTGATTAAAAAACGTAAGCCAATGCAACATCAACAAATTAAAAACAGTACTGTAGCAATGAAGATTGTGCCGTAAGCTATAACCAATACATTATCACCGCATAGCTTTGCCCTGCCAATGCATTGTTGTTTGGGCCATTTAAAAAAATATATATATAAAAAAATGGAGATGGGCTATATGATCACATCGGTAATAGATCCGTTGTTGTATTACTTGTCAGGCACAGCTGAGTTTTTGTTTTACTGGGCTGATGGTGCCTGCATCTGACCGGATGGTCAGCGGAGGGAGAGCAACAGACTGAGGGTCCGCCTCTTAATATCCCTCCACTCTCCCTTTCCTCCACTGAAAGCTTAAATTCTTGTCTAACTGCACAGTCCAATTTACAGTAGCTATTACAGTAAAATAATACATTGCTATTGTTTGAGGACAGTGCACAGTTATGAACTTAAATGTATCAATAAATCAATTAGGCACATTTGGGCTGACTTGATACAACATTTTGAACAGAAATACAACGGTTCATTGGATCAGTCTAAAACTTTGCACATAACCTGCAGCCATCTAGTGGCCAAAATCTAAATTGCACCTAATCTGGAAGAATACATTATGGCCTTTCTCTTGCATTTCAAAGATAAATCTTGTTTTTAAACGCATGTTTTTTTCTTTGTATTATCTTTTACCAGATCTAATGTGTTATATTCTCCTACATTAATTTCACATTTCTACAAACTTCAAAGTGAGTTACAGCCGCTCTGATATGCAAAATCCCGGCTGTATGCAATAACACAAAATAAATTCTGGGCTAATAATGTAAGAAATAACACATAAAAAAACAGTGCAAAGTTGCCTAGGGGCTAGAAGCACGGCTGCCCTATCTATCGTCGCCATTTAAAAAATAAAAATCCCCATCTCTCTAAGGAAACTAAATACATCATTAAATACTACATCTCCTTAAGATTTCCCCAACAGTTCACTTAATCCTGTGTCATGACTCTCCTGTGAGGATCCAAAGGATCAGGTTACAGTGTATCAACTCTACAGAACTCTCTCTCCCGCAGAGGGGGAGAGGGATGGATGTGGAGGTTTTATGACACCTCACGCCCTTCGTAAATTGTAAGGCAGCAGACGATTCCTTTCTGCTCTAGCATGAGCGATTGGAATGTCTTTGTGTGCCTTATGAAGAGTTTACAGCCCAAAACTACAACATTAAACAATGGACACGGGAAGACTATATTTCATTAAAAGATGTGTTAAATGAAGACGTTATGACAAAAACATTGTAACTTGAAGAGTTTCATAATGGGTTTATGATGTTTACATACTTTACGTTGTGTAGAAAATATCCAGATTAAAGAGAATTTTTTCGTGACAATGAGACTGTGATTTTAGTTGTTATCTAAACGAGATCATAGTAAATTGTGATGCCTTGCCTCGTAACTAGCTACGCCCCAGGGAACCCAGAGAGCGTGCCAGCAAGACGGAAACGCCCCTTTCTCCCCGAGGGTATAAAGCATTTGAGTTAAGAATTAACATACCAGACGAGGATGACCACGCACTGCTGCCGAGGTCTATGATTAGTCACGACCCCAAAACGCAACACGAGGTTGAAGAAGACAAAGGAACCTCTTATCAATCAATGCTACAGTTGAGTAGGGCCACTCAAAGACATGTCTCCCTAACACTTCTTTGGTTACTACATGATTCCATATGTGTTATTTCATAGTTTTGATGTCTTCACTACTATTCTACAATTTAGAAAATAGTAAAAATAAAGAAAAACCCTTGATTGAGTAGGTGTGTCCAAACTTTTGACTGCTACAGTACGTGAAGATCTATGTTGCACATCCATGTTGCATGACTGGGAAATGATCCCTGCCCAATGGCGATTATAACATGTAAATCTTGGTGGGGCAAAGTAAAAAAAAAGTTTATATTTGCATGCCAGCAAAGCCACTAAACAATTCATGAATTGCACTATAACAATGACAAGCAGTTAGGGCCTATATAAAGCTGTCCCAACAGCAGAGCTTTCTCTTCAGCACCCTGGAGTGAATCCTTACCACTGCTATACCTGGCTATCAGCAGAGCCTTGTCTGGCAGGGAAACAGTTCATTCAGCCTCATTTACTGCCATTTTAGAAAACATAGCTGACTTGCTTAAACAAATGTGGTTTCTACTGACAATTGAGATGTACAAGCTGTGGCATATGGGGACGACAAGGGGATAAGAGGCGATCCGTAATTTCTATAAAGACATTAATGAGCGAGCTAAGAAAGACGTAGTCAATATAACTATTTGTTCAGCACTTTTGAAATGTACAGTGACAGAATTCAGAAAATGGGCTTTTCTTATAGTATTCTCCCTGTACACCAAGTCAGAACCGTAGGATAAATAAAGGGGGCATATAAACAGACAATGAAAGCTCTTACAAAATTAGATGATGACATTTCTCTAAAACAGTAGGGTGAGGCACATAAGCTACCAACAGCTTAGTACACAACATACGCTTAGTATGACTTCCTTAGCTACAGTATACATATCTCCCTTGCATATGACATAATTTATGCAGCAGCATACAATACATTATTGGACTCATCTTGTTGTGCTGTGTTCACTTGAACAGGAAAGTGGGCCGACGGTCCTTCTTGTGGGCAAGTTTTGTCATCAAACTTCGTCATTAAAGTCTGGCATTCTCTGGATTTATGGTGCTTTCAAGACAACTGGGAACTCTGAAAAAAAAACGGTCGAATCATGACGTTAGTGATCTTCAGATCAGAGCTTTAGAAAGAGGCCTGAGTTCTTGACTTGGAATTCCGAGTTTGATGACCGTTCAAAACATATTTTTCCTGTTTGAGATAGTTTTTTTTTTCTTCCAGAGTTCCCAGTTGTCTTGAACTTGCTGAAATCTGAGATTTCCCAGTTCCGAGTTTCCAGTTGTTTTGAACGTGGCAGAAGTCATGCTGGATTGACAGCATGGCCAATATATTCAACCTTTTCTGGCCCATGGTGTTGCATGGGAATGTTTATCCTTTTAAGCTTGGAAAAGAGACCCTTAAAATAGCAGACTTGGACCACACACCCTCTCCACTGAATAGCAGGTTAGTGATTGCTTCGCAATGCTTGGAGTTAGCTACTGATTCGTTCCAAACCACTCAATGTTGAATTTGCGATTTCCAACTTGTTGCGTAATGTTTATGTCCAATGGCCGATGAGCAACAATATGTTTTATATATAATTTCTCTTCATATGACAAGGATTGAAAAGGATTTGCCAGTAGATTGCCGACTTGATGCATGATGATGACTGCTTGTCTAGCTACAATTTTGAAAGTATGATGTTGACATGATCAGTACAATCAAAGCTATAACGTGATTTGGCATAGTTTTATCTGTGGCCAATAACCTTGAGCCTTCTTGGATGGGTAATTCTTATGTAAATCTATGGCAGCACCCAAGGGGCTTGAATTTTCGAGGTCTCTCTGAAAACTTTGCGATGACGTGAGCCAATCAAGGTGCAACTAGAGAACATTACCAAGCCCCTATGCACCCTATTTTCCGCTGGCTGTCCCACCACCACAGGAAGCACTGAGCTAGCCTGAAACACTTGCATTTTGGAGCTGTCTTACGAAAGCAAAAAAGAGACCATGTTTGTATGCAGCTTTATTAACTCAATGATTTTTTTACATTGTTTACAAACTGATATGTGACTTGTATCAATGCCAAAATAACATGAAAAGCAGGCTGTGCTCATAGTAGTAGTGATGCTGGACGGGCGTGCAGGTGCGGGCAGCGATCGGTTGAAGAGCATGCATTTAGTTTTATTTGCATTTAAGAGCAGTTGGAGGCCACGGAAGGAGAGTTGTATGGCATTGAAGCTCATCTGGAGGTTAGTTAACACAGTGTCCAACGAAGGGCCAGCGGTATACAGAATGGTGTCGTCTGCGTAGAGGTGGATCAAAGAATCACCAGCAGCGAGAGCGACATCATTGATGTATACAGAGAAGAGAGTCGGCCCGAGAATTGAACCCTGTGGCACCCCCATAGAGACTGCCAGAGGTCCGGACAACAGGCCCTCCGATTTGACATACTGAACTCTATCGGAGAAGTAGTTGGTGAACCAAGCGAGGCAGTAATTTGAGAAACCAAGGCTGTTGAGTCTGCCAATATGAATGTTGTGATTGACAGCGTCGAAAGCCTTAGCCAGGTCGATGAATACAGCTGCACAGTAATGTCTCTTACCGATGGCGGTTATGATATCATTTAAGACCTTGAGCGTGGCTGAGGTGCACCCATGACCAGCTCTGAAACCAAATTGCATAGCGGAGAAGGTACGGTGAGATTCGAAATGGTCGGTAATCTGTTTGTTAACTTTGCTTTCAAAGATCTTAGAAAGGCAGGGTAGAATAGATATAGGTCTGTAGCAGTTTGGGTCTAGAGTGTCTCCCCCTTTGAAGAGGGGGATGACCGCGGCAGCTTTCCAATCTATGGGAATCTCAGACGATATGAAAGAGAGGTTGAACAGGCTAGTAATAGGGGTTGCAATCATTTCGGCAGATCATTTTAGAAAGAGAGGGTCCAGATTGTCTAGCCCGGCTGATTTGTAGGGGTCCAGATTTTGCAGCTCTTTCAGAACATCAGCTATCTGGATTTGGGTGAAAGAGAAGTGGGGGAGGTTTGGGCAAGTTGCTTTGGGGAGCGCAGGGCTGTTGACCGGGGTAGGGGGGTAGCCAGGTGGAAAGCATGGCCAGCCGTAGAAAAATGCTTATTGCAATTCTCAATTATTGTGGATTTATCGGTAGTGACCGTGTTTCCTAGCCTCAGTGCAGTGGACAGCTGGGAGGAGGTGCTCTTATTCTCCATGGACTTTACAGTGTCCCAGAACTTTTTTGAGTTTGTACTACAGGATGCAAATTTCTGTTTGAAAAAGCTAGCCTTAGCTTTCCTAACTGCCTGTGTATATTGGTTCCTAACTTACCTGAAAAGTTGCATATCACGGGGGCTATTCGATGCTAATGCAGAACGCCACAGGATGTTTTTGTGCTGGTCAAGGGCAGTCAGGTCTGGAGTGAAACAAGGGCTATATCTGTTCCTGGTTCTACATTTTTTGAATGGAGCATGCTTATTTAAGATGGTGAGGAAGGCACTTTTAAAGAATAACCAGGCATCCTCTACTGACGGGATGAGGTCAATGTCATTCCAGGATACCCTGGCCAGGTCAATTAGAAAGGCCTGTTCGCAGAAGTGTTTTAGGGAGCGTTTGAGAGTGATGAGGGGTGGTCGTTTGACCGCAGACCCATTACGGATGCAGGCAATGAGGCAGGGATCACTGAGATCTTGGTTGAAAACAGCAGAAGTGTATTTGGAGGGTAAGTTGGTTAGGATGATATCTATGAGGGTGCCAGTGTTTATGGATTTGGGGTTGTACCTGGTAGGTTCATCGATAATTTGTGTGAGATTGAGGGCATCAAGCTTAGATTGTAGGATGGCCGGGGTGTTAAGCATGTCCCAGTTTAGGTCACCTAGCAGCACGAGCTCAGAAGATAGATGGGGGCAATCAATTCACATATGGTGTCTAGGGCACAGCTGGGGGCAGAGGGTGGTCTATAGCAAGCGGCAACGGTGAGAGACTTGTTTCTGGAAAGGTGAATTTGATATTTCTCCCTCACAAGCAGTTATGCACATTTACATCTCCACACGTTATCTCCTTATCACCTGAACTGGATTTCGCAACTATGTTTAATTCATATTCAGAAATGGGCATAAAAGGATTATTGTAATTAAACAATGTGATATTACCCCCTTCTCTACAAATCTCCACTGCCACACATTCATGTTCTTTGAAACCATTAATTGCTTTATGTGCTACAACTTCTATGATAAATGTAGCACACCCACCACCTGAACCTTCTATTTTATCACTTCTCACAGAGATAAACCCAGGTATAATATAATCCAATTGAGGTTTAAGAAATGTTTCTTGTATACACACACCACGTCCGATAAAACATCTAAATCATGTATAAACTTCTTAAATTCCTTTCCATTGGCTATCAAACTCCTAGCGTTCCATTGAGCAACAAGGAACACCATAATACTATGTATTATCCTGATCATTTGCTATTTGGTTCAGCATCCGATGTATAACTTCTACCGTAACTTCAGAAATCCCCAGAATGTCTTTGGCTGCCCACTACTTTTTTTATTTGTGCAGTCCTGCTCTTATGTGGAGCAGTCATATTGATTGCCCTACACATAAAGGCCAAGAATTCTACATGATCTACTACCATGGTTCTCTGTAATTGATCATTTATGCTTGCATATCACATTAACAATAAGCTGAGGCTCCACTGGCGTCCTCGGCGCGACCACTATCCATGTTGTATCTGGAGTATTTTGAACACTTGGTTTGTTATTCACTTTCCGAACAGCCTCAGCATAAGATACATTGTTTGTAATGTTGTACCTCTGCGCTTCCATGGCTTTCTGTTGTACTTCACATCCTCCATATGCTGCACTGTTCTCCATCACAGTTACAACATTTAACTTTAGCATCAGGCTCACATTTCCCATACTTGTGATCAGTGGCGATGCGTCATTCATGCAGAGCCCCACCTGTTTAGCTTGCATATTATTTGGCATTAATACGTGTCACATATCACTTTCCAAACAATATAAAAAATCATTGAGTTAATAAAGCTGCATACAGACATGGTCTCTTTTTAGCTTTCTTGAATAAGGCAGCTTCAAAATGTAGGTGTTTCAGCCTAGCTCAGTGCTTTCTGTGGTGGTGGGGCAGCCAGCGGAAAATATGGTGCATAGGGGTTGGTCCTTTTCTCTAGTTGCGCCGTGATTGGCTCAGTGTTCTGTCACTCATGAGGACACCACGTCACCGCAAAATCTACAGGTAGAGCTATACATTTTACATTTTAGTCATTTAGCAGACGCTCTTATCCAGAACGACTTACAGTAGTGAATACATACATTTCATACAATTTTTTTCTGTGCTGGCCCCCCGTGGGAATCGAACCCACAACCCTGGTGTTGCAAACACCATGCTCTACCAACTGAGCTACAGGGAAGGCTATAAAATTCAAGCCCCTTGGGGGCTGCCATAGACTTACATTAGAAGTGCCCATCCAAGAAGGCTCAAGGTCATTGGCCACAGATAAAATTATTTCAAATCACACTATATCTACTGTAGGTTTGATTGCACTGATCATGTCAAGATCATACTTTCAAAATCTTAGCTAGCAAGCTAGAAAAGCAGTCATCATCATGCATCAAGTCAGCAATCTACTGGCAAATCCTTTTCAATCCTTGTCATATGAAGATAAATGATATATTAAACATATTGGTGCTCAACGGTCATTAGACATAAACATTACAAATTGGAAATCCAACAATGAGTGCTAAGGCGCCACTACAGCCCCGGGTTTGATCCCTGACTGTGTCACAGCCGGCTGTGACCGAGAGAACTATGAGGCGGCGCTTAATTGGCCCAGCGTCATCCGGGTTAGGGGAGGGTTTGGCCAGCCAGGATGTCCTTGTCTCATTGTGCTCTAGCAACTACTTGTGGCGGCCAGACGCCTGCAAGCTGACTTAGGTCAACAGTTCGAAAGTATTTCCTCCGACACATTGGTGCAGCTGGCTTTACATTTTAGTCATTTAGCAGACACTCTTATCCAGAGCAACTTACAGTAGTGAATTTTTATATATATATTTTTTTGTACTGGCCCCCCGTGGGAATCGAACCCACAACCCTGGCGTTGCACACACCATGCTGGCGTTGCAAACACCATGCTCTACCAACTGAGCCACAGGGAAGACCTGGCTTTCGGGTTAATCGAGCAGTCTGTCAAGAAGCATTGCGGCTTGGCTCTCGACCTGCGCCGAGTCCGTAGGGGAGATGCAGCGATGAGACAAGATCGTAACTACCAATTGTCTATCACGAAAAAGGGGATAAGGTCATGGACGAGAAACGTTTGAATACATTGGCAAGTCATCCATATCAGCTATGTTTTCTAAAATGGCAGTATATGAGGCTGAATGAACTGTTTCGCTGCCAGACAAGGCTCCGCTGATAGCCAGGTGTAGCAGTGGTAAGGTGTTGGGACTCTGCTGTTGGTACAGCTTCATGTAGGCCCTAACAGATTGTGGCCACCGTTTGCCACCATTATAGTGCAATGAATGTATTGTTTAGTGTTGTGGCTTTGCTGGCATGCATACCAATTTTTTTTTTTTTGCCACACCAAGATTTACATGCTAAAATCGCCACTGCTCGTGATCCCTACCACACTTTGCACATCTCATTTAACCTTTGCACACATTAGCAAAATGACCCATCCCTTGGCACTTAAGGCACAGAAGGAGGCGGCACATACTCTCTGACTGGACAACTGAGTGATCCTAGCTGCACCCTATTCTGCAGGTTCCCTTCAAATTGTAACAGTACAGTTGCAGTGTCCACTCGACTGCCACTCTTTTTGCTTTTCATCCTTTTCACATCAATAACTTTTCCTCCTTTCAGGGAAGCCTTAACTTCTTCCATGATCATTTCCTATGACATCGCAGCAATTACTCCTCTCATTTTAGATATATGTGAAATGTCACATTCCCGGTGCTAACTCCCATTTGGTGAGTTCAATCTCAAAGCTTTCTCCTGCTGAATTTCACTGTTTGCAATGATCAGGACCTTCCTATAACCCAGCGGTTTGGCATCCTTAATCACCCCAATCTCTTCCCTAATTGCTTTTGTAAAATGCAATGGCTGAAAGTACTTGCTTGCTGTTTCTGGGAACACTACCATAACTGTGGAACTTTCTACAACTCTTTGTCTAGAGTGGTCTTGTGCTTTACAGGTCTACTCTCAACACTACTCATTGTTTCCCCAGCAGTATTCATCCCTCCATCACCCTCATTGCGGTTCTTACTCCAGTTCCTCCGATTTGCAATAGGTGTAAATAGCTGATCATCAATAGTTTTATCATCATTATCAATTGCCCTAATGCTACCATCTGACTTATCCGCAATGCCAACCCGCCACAGTACAGTTGTGCAAAAAAAAAAAAAAGATACAGCTTGTTACCGACCGCAGACATCGCAGTTATGTTTTCTGGACCATCTGATTGGTCAATATCTTTCATCGTTAGGCATGTTATCGGTGACGTTCCAGGTTGTCTTTTTTGGAATCGTGTTTGCGCTTGGATAAGTGTTCTCAGGGACCACATCCATATGATATAGCAATCTTCTGAGCTGTGCTGCGCGACTGCAATAAAGACTACCTGTAACAGACCTGTGGCTTAGGGTAGGTTTGCATTGTAAGAACTAGGATAGGGCAAACGGCTGGTAAATATGGAACAATTGCTGCCAGTCAGAACTGGCCGATTGATAAAAACATCCAACTAATCCTTACAGATGTGTAGTGTGAAATATTCAACAACAAAAAAAGTTACATTTGAAGTGTTACAAAATCCTTATGTATACTATATTTTACAATAAGACCAACTTCATAAAACTGTATACCACCATAGACACAAATGTAACACGCTTCAAAATAGAGGATGTCACTTCATTCACGTAAACATGTTTGAGGACCTTGAAAGGTAAAACAAAATGGCGGATTTTCAGAAAACGGTGTCAGAGCTGCATACCATAAAGCAGTTAAAATAAACCTACAAATGAATATATACTGTAATGATCTAGATTTGCAAAGAAGCCATTATCGCACATTTTTATAGTATTTGTTTCTTTTTAATTCGTTTAACTTTCTCCTGTTGGTGTTTAACGACTGTATTTGTAGCTTTACTAAGGTAAGAGCGCTATGCTAGGCTAATCAACTTGGCTTTCTAGCATTAGCGAACGTTAGCTAACTGTTAGCCAGCTAGTAAATCAACAAAATGCACCAAGTTGTCTGGCTTGCACGCTGTATAAAAATTGTTAAAGTAACACACTTTGGAGAGTTTGCTGTATGTGTTGCTTTTGGTTCTGATTAGTAGTTCGCTAGCTAATGATCTCAGACCGGATAAACTACTGGAATGGTCTCGCTAGCTGGTAACTACTAACTAGCCAGCAAGTTTACATTTCGATGACTACCGTTTGCTGTCAGAGTTTGAAATAAGAAAAGCATATGTTATTACTAGGCTGTTGATCCTATGCTATTGAAAGTAGAAAACACATACGCGTAAAGCTTTTGTCCATTCAGACAGAATGAGGGAACATCAGGGTGCATTCATTACCTCTTGCAACGGAAACAGTTCACCGTTCAAGAACGAAACGGAGGGACCTACCGGAATTTGTCCAATAGAAACTCTCCTTTCCATTTGAAGTAAACGGTTTCTGTTGCAAAACGTTTGGCAACAATCGGCATAATGAATACGCCCCATCTTACTGCTGGTTCGTTCAGCCATTCATGGGGGGGGGATAAACGCCGAAAATAGGTTTACACAGGTTTAGGAGATTGTACACGTTATGTTCTGAGATAATAGCAGTCAGTTAACATGACCTCTATGAATTATGAAGCCTGTGTGCTTTTTCTGATTACATAAATGCTTAAATTTACAAAAAGTGACTAGCTCATGAAAATGACCATAGAACAAACCGTATAAAATCTCCTAAACTCTCTCCTATCGTGCGACGTCATGTTTTCCCCTTGATACATGTAATCTTGCATTTCTCCACTATCCATTCGTGAATTGCCAGAAACCTAACATTAGATACTGGGACATGGCCTGGATTCAGAGGCATGCTTTGTGTTCAAAACAAGATGAGTCGTTTTTGAATGAATTAGAACAGTATGCTTTCTTTCTAAGATGCATTTTGAAGTCATTTATAACATAGACATTAGAACTCAAAACTAGGAAAACAGACAGTTCCCTTTGTCGGTCCTCTGTACAACATAGCTATAGGGAGATTTCACGATAGCGCCCTCTACTGAGTAACATTAGAACGACACCTGATGTGATTCAATTATATATTAATGGTAAGTGTAACATCTATATAGCACTTTGACATCGGCTGATGTAAAAAGGGCTTTATAAACACATTTGATTAATTCATTGAAACTTGCATGCTCAGGCTGCTCTGGATCGAGCCAGCTTGTGCTATGACTGTCGCTGGCTGCATCTAAGCTCTCTCAAGAGGCGTGTAACTTTCCTTAGAAGGTTTGGTGAGACAGAAGTTGACTTTCCTCCCGTGGGTGCCTGTACCTTGGTGAAGTCTGAGTTGCAGGATACGAGGGTGGATCTGGGTTCATAATCAAATCACATGGAGCTGTACTCCCTGCATGGTGATATAGTGCTGGCTGATATGTCGGTGTCCTTCAGTGTTACATAGGACTCGCGTTCGGATGACGACGTGGTTTCTCTGGCTGGTTAACTTTTTTCTGAGACTGTGATGGAGGGTTTGGCTTTGGGGCAGCCACACATCCTTGATACGGATGTAGCAGGGGAATCCCTGGCTTCTAGCGCGCCGCTAATTGAGCTATGTCACCAAGCGACTGCACGCTTGTCAGTGGAGTGGCCGTCCTCCGCCCACGGCGGAAGGCATTCAGGTTTGGGGGGGAATATCTGCTACCGGTCAAGCACCGCTTGCCTCTTTTTCCAGACTTCGTCGATGAGCTTAAGATGACCTGGGCCCAGCCGCATTCAGCCAAGCTGATGTTGAATGGTTAATCCCACTTCATGAATGTGGAGGGGGTGGGGCTTGTCCACGTGGCTGTGGTGGATGGGAAGCTAGCTGGCTACTTAGCCCCTTTGGCTAACAAAAGGATGGCTAACCCCAAACCCATTTTGCACTTGTTTGTTGTCTGCTAGTGTCATTTAGAATTGGTTAGCCTAGGCTATAACCCCCCTAAACATCAGAATCATTAAGCACATGAGATCCCGAGCCGTAAATACTTCAGCAAAACATGTCTGACAGAACGCTATGCAGAATGTCGGGACAGAGTTGCCAATTAAATCCGTAATGCTGCATTCTTCTCTACCACTGCCGAATTATGGTCATGCCGGACCAGAGCATACATTAGCCTCACAATTCATTACAATGACGACAACTGGAAGGTGCAAAGCAAATGCCTTCAGACCTCTTATTTCCCAGACCAACACACCAGAGAAATAATTGCAGCTGGGCTGAGGGAGGCACTTTCATCCTGGGGCTTGAAAGAGTTGCATCAAGTATGTATGACTACCGACAGCGAATCGAACATGGTCACAGCATTGAAGCTGAACAAATACACAAGACTAGGTTTTTTCGGACACAGGCTACACATTGCTATTGGTAAGTTTCAACGTCCAAAACACACAGAGCTAGGTAGAAAAATAACGTAACTTAAAAACAACAACTTAAAATGCGGAAGCTATTGTATTCCCTATCTCCTCTGTTTACAGTTATAGCTGACTACACTGCCTGATCCTTCTTATACTTTAAGCTGAATATATACAGCTATGCAAATCTATCATATTTGTAAATGTGTGCAATATCCAAACATTCATAGTTTTTTTCCCCTAATTGATACATTAGCCTGTGGTTTCAATATATGAAGCTATCTTCTCTCTTTTAATAATAAATAGCCTACTCAATAAATTATCCCGTTTTCTAAAGCAACATAGCTCTCTTAATCACAACAGTTGTATGTACGTCTATAGATGGATTACATTTGTAATCATGTCCAGTGTCCATGCTGTAAATTGATGTAATTACAGCAGATGCAATGTTATTTCTATTGAATAATTGTGATTCATATGTAATTATTTTTCACCTTTTTATTTTTCAGAGAAGAGTGTCCAAAACGAACCTCTGGTTTCCCGGTGTGCAAGAAAGTGATCAGCACATTTTTCTATAGTTGGAAGCAGAAGGCCCTGATAAGTGCACAGGATAAACTGAGTCTGCCCCTCCACAAGTTCATTACGGAATCCCCGACAAGGTGGGGATCTCGACTGCAGATGATGGAGAGTCCTGGAGCAAGAAAAGGCCATCACACAAGTCCTGGCAGCAGACAAAAAAACACAGCACCTTGCACCCTCCTGGCAAAACATTGAGGTCTTTGAATCTATCACGGCAGCACTTAAGCCCCTCCAGGAGAGACATACGTGAGTGTGTCCTATCTGAAGCCGGTCCTCCATTTGTTCAAGATGGAGGTTATGAAATTAAATGAGGGCGAAGCCAAACTGACCCGAGAGATTAAGATGAGGGTCCTCAATTACCTGAATGACAAATACACCGACCCTGAAACAGATGAGATGCTCACCGTGACCTTTCTGGACTCAAGGTTCAAGACCACCTACATGACCACTGAGAAGCTGGTGAAGGTGAGAGCTGCCTCCGAGACAGAAGCCCTCCTGGTATGGGTACACAGCCGTGGGAGACTTCTCGCTTGAATAGGACCAGAGTGAGAGAGGGAAAGAAGCTGCCACTGCTCCACAATCCGCAAAGAAGTCCAAGAAGAGCCTTGGGAGCTTCTTTAAGAAAGCCAGTAGTGCACCTGCCTTAAGAACCCAGAGACAGGTCATGGAGCAAGAGCTGGACAGCTACACTCTGATGATGGCAGCAGACAGTGAGGCTGATCCTTTGGAGTGGTGGCGAGTTCACGCTTCCCACAAGTGAGTTGTCTGGCAAAGAAATACTTATACATCCCTGCCACAAGTTCCCCCTTTGAGATGGCATTTAGCAGTGGGGGCAATGTGGTCACATGCCACAGGGCAACTTTGAAGCCAAAAACTGTCAATAGGCTGGTGTTCCTGGCACGGAACTTGTGAAGAGGGAGGCAGTGAATTGTTACATGTTGAACTGAGAAACATACAGACTGGTTACTGCTTTAAGAAGTTAGTTTGAAAAGGTTTACAACTTGAATTCATAATGACCAGTGTTATGCTGAAAAAAGACTGCACTTCTTATATTTGGCAGGAAAAAGTAAAAAAAAAAAAAAAAAAACGTTTTTTTACTTAAAAAAAGTGTTTAATTTTACTGCATATTTATTTAACTCATATACCTTTGTTTATGTTTCATGTTGGCATAGGTTTACCACAGAAGTAAAAAAAAAAAGAAAGTGCAATGCCCCCTTTCTGTTTCTCTAAGGTTAAAAGCAATATTTTGTAATTTATTAATTTGAAGGGCTCATAAAATGTAAAATAAATAAATAACAGTATATTGTGATATTATATCGTTATTGTCTGGACAGTGGAAAATTTCGTGATATGAATTTTTGTTCATATCGTCCACCCCTACTAGCTAGCTATATTTTCAGATATTGCACATTTATAATTTAGTCAGTCATTTTCATTTCAAGTTAAAGTGTGCTGCTAGCTAGCTAACGTTATGTGTATGATCTGTGTAGTAATATTACTCGTCTCTCAGAGCCATTTGGTTAGCTACCTGCAGATTTATGCAGGGTAGTGATGTCATGAGTTGGGATTATTGTTCATTGTTTAGCTAGCTAGCTACATGTCTTAACAAAAGACTCCACAATGCGAGCAACCATTTCAATAATATGTTAATGATGTCACTGCGACACAACTGTTGATAGATGTAGCTGGTAAATTCGCACTGGCTATATACTCTGATTTCAGACCACTCTCGTCTGAGTGTGCCAGAGCACAGAATAACTGACAAATTTACGAACGCTCAACACCCATTGAATATGTCCCTTGTCAGTAAACGTTGGCCAAAAAGCGTAATTCAATTGTTTCCCAGCAGCACAGTTGCGGTCACCAACACTCTGGATAACATAAAAACAGCTTAACCAGCTCTGCTAGGGCGAATAAAAAGGTCAGAGTGAGCTGTTCTCTCATTTGTCTGGAAATAGCTAGCAAGCTAGCCAACTTTAGCCAGTTAGCTTGGGTGCTTGACTGCTGTTGTTAGGACAGAACAATTGGTTCAACCCTACTCCTTATCCAGAGTGTACAGTGTGTTACGGATGAAATCCCTTTAGCGGGATCGATTTCACAACAGCCAGTGAAAGTGCAGGGCGCCAAATTCAAAACAGCAAAATCTCATAATTAAAATTCCACAAACATACAATTATTATACACCATTTTAAAGATAAGATTCTCATTAACCTCCATGGGCAAGGTGGGACGTTTGCGTCCCACCTAGTCAACAGCCAGTGGAATCGTGTGGCGCGAAATACAAATACCTCATAAATGCTATAACTTCAATTTCTCAAACATATGACTATTTTACACCATTTTAAAGACAAGACTCTCGTTAATCTAACCACACTGTCCGATTTCAAAAAGGCTTTACAGCGAAAGCAAAACATTAGATTATGTCAGGAGAGTACCCTGCCAAAAATAATCACACAGCCATTTTCAAAGCATGCATATATGTCACAAAAACCAAAACCACAGCTAAATGCAGCTCTAACCTTTGATGATCTTCATCAGATGACACTCCTAGGACATTGTTATACAATACATGCATGTTTTGTTCAATCAAGTTCATATTTATATAAAAAAACAGCTTTTTACATTAGCATGTGGTGTTCAGAACTAGCATACCCACTGCAAACTTCTGGTGAATTTACTTAACCTGTTATGGCTAGGGGGCAGTATTTTCACGGCCGGATAAAAAACGTACCCAATTTAATCTGATTATTACTCCTGCCCAGAAACTGGAATATGCATATAATTATTAGCTTTGGATAGAAAACACTCCAAAGTTTCTAAAACTGTTTGAATGGTGTCTGTGAGTATAACAGAACTCATTTGGCAGGCCAAAACCTGAGAAGATTCTGTACAGGAAGTACCCTGTCTGACCATTTCTTGCCCTTCTTGATTATCTCTATCCATTACAGGGGATCTCTGCTGTTACGTGACATTCAGAAGGCGGCAAAAAGCTGAATTGTGGCTTTGCAGGCTCTGGCTGAAAAAAAGTAGCGCATTTGGATAGTGGCCAGTCACAGTACTATGAAACTCAGGCTCGTGCACGAGGGGATCCCATGCTTTTATTTTCTCTCTCTTTGTACGTATACACGCTTTCCCAGTCGGAATATTATCACTTTTTTACGAGAAAAATGGCATAAAAATTGATTTTAAACAGCGGTTGACATGCTTCGAAGTACGGTAATGGAATATTTAGAAATCTTTTGTCACGAAATGCGCCATGCTCGTGACCCTTATTTACACTTCGGATAGTGTCTTGAACGCACAAACAAAACGCTGCTATTTGGATATAACAATGGATTATTTTGAACCAAAACAACATTTGTTATTGAAGTAGCAGTCCTGGGAGTGCATTCTGACGAAGAACACCAAAGGTAATCAAACTTTTCTAATAGTAAATCGGAGTTTGGTCAGGGCTAAACTTGGTGGGTGTCTAAATAGCTAGCCGTGATGGCTGGGCTATCTACTCAGAATATTGCAAAATGTGCTTTCACCGAAAAGCTATTTTAAAATCGGACATATCGAGTGCATAGAGGAGTTCTTTATCTATAATTCTTAAAATAATTGTTATGTTTTTTGTGAACGTTTATCGTGAGTAATTTAGTAAATTCACCGGAAGTTTGCGGGGGGTATGCTAGTTCTGAACGTCACATGCTAATGTAAAAAAGCTGGTTTTTGATATAAATATGAACTTGATTGAACAAAACATGCATGCATTGTATAACATAATGTCCTAGGGTTGTCATCTGATGAAGATCATCAAAGGTTAGTGCTGCATTTAGCTGTGGTTTTGTTTTTTGTGACATTATATGCTAGCTTGAAAAATGGGTGTGTGATTATTTCTGGCTGGGTACTCTGCTGACATAATCTAATGTTTTGCTTTCGCTGTAAAGCCTTTTTGAAATCGGACAGTGTGGTTAGAATAACGAGAGTCATGACGTTGGCCTGTGGGTAAGGTTTATGACCCCCCCATAAATACCTTTCTCCCTTCCCCTCTCTGACCCTACTGAAGGACTGCTGTCCTGAAGGACTGCTGTCCTGTTAAATATAGAGAGTCTGGGAACATCAAACAAATGGGGAAAGGAACCATATTTTGGTAATAAAACCAGTTGGAAATATGCTTTGTAACGTAATGAGTATGGATGTCAGTTCGGTTGTCATCTGAGACATTATGACTGATTACAGGACGACATAAACTGTACCTGGGAAAGTATACACCCTCTAGTTATCAGAGTAACATGAAATTGTTATGCAATTGAAATGTTTGATATTGAAATTGTTTGTTAGGAGATTAAATGTAATTTTAGCTCCCAAATGAGAGAATTGCGTTTTCATAAGGAAAGTGCCCTGCTTGATCAGTGGCCCACCCCTATGAAGAGACAGGGGTTATAAACGATGAAACACATCCTTCCCCCTCTCCACTATATAAGCCTTTTACGTGAGATCTGCAGCCTCTACGTTAGAAGGACACACATGTCAAGTACAGAACTAAGCCAACCTCGACGTGAGCTTTGGTGGCGAATGGTATGAACTTTGAGCTTAATCACTACAGAAGTGATACTTCCTAGCCGTTGAGTTAGCAGCGGCCGCTGTAGACGTGGGCTAGGAAAGGACGGACGACGGATCCAGTCTAACAAACAGACGAAGATACCACCACGTATCCAATTTACCACCAGAGACATTCTTCCGAGGACAGGAAGATCTGTTGGCCAACCCGGCCAGCATCTATGACCAATCTACCGAAGCGCAGCTCAGAGTAAATATTTATTGCATTTTCCTTTTCCAAATGGGCGATAATTTAGAATGCATAAGATAATGTATTTTACGATAGCATAGCTGCTGTTTCTTTGTTCCTAAATCTTCCCGCTCTTTCATTCAAGCCCAACCCCCTTTCCTTTGTGTAACAAGCCGTCATGTATGACATCATTTGTATTCTGTGTATTTGTAATTCTGTGTGATTAGTTTAGGTATTTAGTAAATAAATAATTAAACCCAATTTTGTATTGCTGATTCAACTTGTTAGCCAGGGTTCGTGAAGATAGCCAAGAATTTACAACTTTCATTATGAGACTGAAAATAAGATAAGGGTTAATATTGACTGCTATCGATGTAAAATATTACTAAGTATTTTAAGAGTTTATTCGGAAGATAACAGCTCTATAAACGTTCTTCCGTGGTGCCCCGACTTTCTAGTTAATTACATTTACATGATTAGCTTAATCAGGTAATATTAATTACAGAGAAAGAATTTTATAGGTTAGCATGTCATATCACTTAATCCGGCATAGCCAAAGACACGACAAGAGTCTTGTCTTTAAAATGCTGTAAAATAGTCATATGTTTGAAAAATGGAAGTTTTCGGATTTTAGAGGAGTTTGTATTTCGCGCCACACCCATCATTGGATATTGGAGCAGGTGTTCCGCTAGCGGCACGTCTAGATGTAAGAGGTTAACTTCTTGAGGCTACCTGGGACGTTAGCGTGCCACCTGTGGCGCACCCTATCAACAGCAGGTGCATTTCAAGAGCGGCAAATTTGAAACCAAATAAATGTACAAATTCAAATTTCTCAAACATACAACTAACTTACAGCCTTTGAAAGATAAACATCTTCTTAATCTAACCACGTTTACCGATTTCAAAAAGGTTTTACGGGGAAAGCATAAAGTTAGGTTATGTTAGGTGAGTACATTGACAATAGCGGTGTGCAATGCATTGTCGATTCAAAGACAGGCTTCACCAAAACCATACAATCAGCTAAAATTATGCACTAACCTTTTACAATCTCCATCAGATGACACTCCTAGGACATTATGTTAGACAATGCATGCATTTTTAGTTCTATCAAGTTCATATTTATATCTAAAAACAGTGTTTTACTATGGCGTTGATGTTCAGGAAATCGTTTCCCTCCAATACCGGCAGTCAAGTCATGACAACAAAATAATTAATTAACATTAGAAAACATTGCTAAAATATTATATTGTCATTCAAAGAATTATAGATTTACATCTCTTGAACGCAATGGACTTGTCAGATTTTAAATTAACCTTACTGGGAAATCACACTGCAATAATCTGAGCACTGCGCCAGAAAAATACGCATCGCGATACAGACTAACCGCCATGTTGGAGGAATCTAAAATCTAAAATACTATATAAATAATCCATTACCTTTGATTCTCTTCATCAGATGTCACTTCCAAAGAGTCCCAGGTCCATAACGAATGTAGTTTTGTTCAAAAAAGCTCATCATTTATGTCGAAAAACCTCCGTGTTGTAGCGCATGATCTAAGCCAGCCGGACTTCACTTCACTTCAAGAACGGAAAAAATATATTTCCGTTCGTTCAAACATGTCAAACGTTGTATCGCATAAATCATTAGGGCCTTTTTTAACCAGAACATGAATAAAATTCAAGGCGGACCATTGGGTTTTCTTTTAAAACGTTTCGGAATGAGAGTACCCACCATCAAATCGCGCGCCAGGGTGAATGATGGACCATCACGTTCCATGGCTCTTATTCGGTCAGATCTCACTGTAGAACACTCAAAACACTTTGTAAAGGCTGGGGACATCTTGTGGAAGCAATAGGAAGTGCCAGAATATACCTCACCCCCTTTGTTTTTCAATGGCATAGGCTCAAAGTCAATTCAACACATCAGGTATCCACTTCCTGTCAGAATCTGTCTCAGGGTTTTGCCTGCCAAATGAGTTCTGTTATACTCACAGACACCATTCAAACAGTTTTTGAAACTTTAGGGTGTTTTCTATCCATATATAATAAGTATATGCATATTGTAGTTACTGGGTAGGTGTAGGAGGCAGTTAACCTGTTAGGGTATAGGGGGCAGTATTGAGACTTTTTGAAAAAAGATGTGCCCATTTTTAAATGCCTCCTACACCTACAATGCTATTGTCAATGTACTCTCCTAACATAACCTAACTTTATGCTTTCCCCGTAAAACCTTTTTGAAATCGGTAAACGTGGTTAGATTAAGAAGATGTTTATCTTTCAAAGGCTGTAAGTTAGTTGTATGTTTGAGAAATTTGAATTTGTACATTTATTTGGTTTCAAATTTGCCGCTCTTGAAATGCACCTGCAGTTGATAGGGTGCGCCACGGGGGGAACGCTAACGTCCCAGGTAGCCTCAAGAAGTTAAAAATGGGCACATCTTTTTTCAAAAAATTCTCAATACTGCCCCCTATACCCTAACAGGTTAACCTGTTATGGCTAGGGGGCAGTATTTTCACGGCCGGATAAAAAAACGTACCCGATTTAATCTGATTATTACTCCTTACCAGAAACTAGAATATGCAGTTTATTGACTGAAGAGCACCAGCTAAACTGAGTTTATATGCATATAAAGGACATTATCGAACAAAAGGACCATTTGTAATGTAACTGGGACCTTTTGGAGTGCCAACAGAAGATCTTCAAAGGTAAGGCATATATTACATCGCTATTTCTGACTTTCGTGTCGCAACTCCCTGGTTGAAAATGATTTGTTATGCATTTGTGTGCTGTGCGCTGTCCTCAGATATTCGCATGGTTTGCTTTCGCCATAAAGCCTTTTTAAATCTGACACGGCGGCTGGATTAACAACAAGTTAAGATTTATTTTGATGTATTGCACTTGTGATTTCATGAAAGTTAACTATTTATAGTAAGTTAATATGAATTTGACGCTCTGCAATTTCACCGGAAAGTGTCGAAATGGGACGGTAGCGTCCCACTAATCCGCAAGAAGTTAAAGAGATGGGCGGGGCTAAAGCTTAAGAGGGTGTGAAGGATGCTGAATGAGTGTAGACAAAGAAGAGCACTCCAGTATGTGTACCAAAACATTCAAAGGCCATTTTCTCAAAAGTGAGGTTATAAGTTTATCAACTTTCAAAGCAGAATTACTTTCACATTGTTCCTCAACTGTAGTGTATGGTACACCATTTTTTTCCAATGTAAAAAATACAATGGGGGTAAAAGCTGTTCAGGTGCATTTTGGTCCCAGACTTGGAGCTCTGGTACCGCTTGCCATAGCAGAGATAAGACACTTTGACTTAGGTGCCTTGCAGTCGGATGCTGAGCAGTTGCCATGCCATACGGTGATGCAGCCAGTCAAGATGCTCTCAATGGTGCAGCTGTAGAACTTTTTGAGGATCTGAGGGCCCATGCCAAATCTTTTCAGCCTCCTGAGGGGGAAGAGACATTCTCGTGCCCTCTTCACTATAGTGAAGCTCTTGACCATCTCCACTACAGCCAATGTGAATGGGGGTGTGCTCCACCTTTTTTCCTGTAGTACATGATCAGCTCCTTTTTTTCTTGCTGACGTTGAGGGAGCGTTTGTTGTCCTGGCACCACACAGCCTATAGGGAGGAGGTCAGAGACTTGGCAGTCTCATCATGATCAGGCCTACCACCATCATGTCGTCAGCAAACTCAATGATGGTGTTGGTGTCAAGTGTGGCCACGCAGTTGTGGGTGAACAGGGAGTACAGAAGGGGGCTAAGCACGCACCCCTGAGGGGCCCATGTGTCGGAAGTTTTTCTTAATAAGAGCTGGAGGGTGTGTCGTGAGAGCTTGTCGTTGATCCTTGTGGCACCCCGTTGGCCAAAACCACCTTGGTTCGCGGTCATTATTTGTCTTTTAGGCAGGGACCCATGGCAATTCCTGTTGCGCAGGGACCTGTTGTCCCAGGCTCACAGGCAGGTCTGGCACCCGTGGCCAGAGATTTGGAACCTGTGGACTTGGCCCCTGAAAGGTCCAATCTGATGGCAATGGGTTTACCTTTGAACGTTATTGCTACTATACAGTCCGCAAGGGCACCCTCCACAAGAGGCTTGTATGGATATAAGTGGCAGGCGTTTGAGCTTGGTGCCAAAATAAAGGAATTATTCCTTTTTCAGAGCGCTCTGGTGGACATTTTTAATGTTCCTACAGGCGCTTTGCGAGCAGGGTGGACCGCTACACTGGCAACACTTTAAGGGGCATTGCACTAATAATGGAGCTGACTAGGGAAACGTTCCCACTGTTCTGTTCTTAGCGCCAGTCTGCACGTTCAAACTAAAACAATGTAACTAATAATGGCATCTTTATGCTTTCGTTAATAAAATAATGATAAAAATACTCTTTCAATATGCCGATGTTTATTTAGTTATGGATCCATAACGAATTACTATGGGAATAAATATCACTGAATTACAGAAATATCCTCCATACATGAAGGGAACATTTCGGCATTTGCTGTATGACTAGTCCATATTGCAAATGTACGGTCCCTTACTAGACGTCCGCGAACGTTTGTAAAATCGGCGGATGGCACCGGGCCGTGCACCGGGGCCGGATCTTCCGGGAAGTCATCGAACGAAGTCTCTCGGACGTTCTGTTTCGGTTTAATAAAATTTTCAAATTTTGTTCATTTTTCACCTGTCCCGGATTATACCACAGGAGGGCGAATGGAGGGCACATGGAATCATATTGCAAATTTAACAAACATCACCAATCACGACGTGGCCTTTTCTCCTAAACGGAAAAGACTTCGAAGACGAAACTTGGTGAGCATTGGTTTGGCATAATGGGCAGTTGGAGTCGAACAAGATGGAGTCGATGCCTCAACGCTTTTTGAGTTAAGGCCATTTTTCTGGGATTAAAGGTCAAAAATGAAAATAGAGTGCTAATTTGACCACTTCACGGCAAAGTACATGAGCCTACGGTGTCAGGAAAAAAAGAAACTGACATTTATCTATCGTCATTTAAGAGAAATTGTACAATGTCAAATTGGTGATATTAAAAAAAAAGAGTTTTTTTTCAAAAAGTTACAGATCCAGTTGCAGCGTGTTCAGATGAATCTGTTAAGGCGTGTTTCGGAGCTCTGTGAGATTTCTGTGATTTTCTGAAACAACACAAACTCATTCAACCCTCTGTAAATAAGTCAGTTCTTAATGTAAAGACTTAAAACTCAATATTCTATAAGAGCCTAACCCAAGGAGGATATGTGTTCACTTTCAGCTTCCTGTGTCAACCAGAAGTGCCTTAAAATGGTGTCATAGGGGCTGTTTCGAAGGGTTAAAAAGGGCAGATCTTTCCACAACTTCATATGTGTGATTAGGCACCCTCATGAACTGTAAATCAGTCATTTCTCCAAACAGATTTCAAAAAGCTCTCTCACACACACACACAGCAAGGATGGAGTGACAGAGTGCAGATTGTGAAAATCACTCAATTCAACACTGTGTAAGTCAGTCAATTCCTAAGGTAAAGACTTAAAACTCAGGATTCTGTGAAAGCCTACCCCAATGACAACGTGTGTCGATTTTAAGCTTCCTGGAGCAACCGGAAGTTATTAAAAACACCCTAAAGCTGTTTTGGTATAACCAACCTACAGATTGTGAAAATCACTGAATTCAACCCTGTGTAGATCAGTCAATTCTTAACGTAAAGACTTAAAACTCAGGATTCTGTGAAAGCCTACCACAAAGACAATGTGTGTCGATTCTAAGCTTCCTGTGCCAACCGGAAATGCCTTAAATTGGGGTCACAGTAGCTGTTTTGAAGGGTTAAAAAAGTCACATCTTTCCAAAACTTCATATGTGTGACTAGGTAACCCTCATGAACTGTAAATCTGTCATTTATCCCATCAGATTTGAAAAAAAACTAACACACACACACACAGCTAGGCCATAGTGACACAGTGTGGGGCTTAGAGACATACAATGCCTGCAATAGTTACCTTCGTTCGAACGATTCAAGAACCGTCAGACCTAGAGCTCTGAAACTTTAGAAACCTTTTCTAGAGATCAAGTCGATAGTGCACGGTGAGTTATGTGGCTCTAGAAGGTTCTCAGGCTGAGAAACAGCCTCGTACATTTGCAATATGTTCAATTCATTTTGACCATCACGAAAATGGCGACATTTAGAAATGTCCCAGAGTTGCAAGACTAGGTGCATTGAAACCGCCTCGGCCCATAGAGACGGACCCCAACGTTTCTGTCCGATAGCTCATTCAAGGACCCCATAGCAACGCCCTGAAAAAGTGGAATTTCAGCACCAATTAAGGTCGTTGCTCGGGCACCGAATGACCTATTGAGCCGAAACTTGGGATTCGGGGTCGCCTCACATAGGCCTACAGATAATGTCAGAGCTGGACCCGCAGCTAGAACGTAACTACATGTTTTATGTTTTTTTTAATAGTTTAAACTGAAGGCGCTGTGAATTATGGGCCTGCTCTGATATATGTGATAGTTGGCTTCTAAACGAGTTGGAAAAAGTGGATTTGGTGTCAGATGGTATCAGTTTGGTGTCAGAATGACATCTAATTGACTGATGGATGCTGACTTGCTGGGTGACGAGCGATGGAGAGGAACCAGAGTCACTGCCCGGCCATCCTGATTTCATCGGGCCAGTCAATTTTGCATTTCTGCAGTATTTTTGAATATGTCAAATTTGTTATGGTAAATGCCCATTGAAAAATATTGCAAGAAATTGCAACATATTGTACATTTGCAATATGATTCAATTGTGCAAAACATCACCAAATGGACATGATGAAAACACCACAATGAGCGATGGAAAGGAAACACAGTCACTGCCTGGCCATCCTGAGTTCATCGGGCCAGTCAATTTTGCATTTCTGCAGTATTTTTGAGCATGTCAAATTCGTGATGGTAATGGTCATTTTGGACGTTTTTCTAAAAATCGTTAAAAAACAACAGTCCCACTTCTCCCTCATTATACATGACAAATAGACCATCTAGGTTGATTCATGGCTTAACATAGGGCTATATATCATTTGGGCAGTACAAATGCCATTTGGACATGATTCACTGACTTTTGGGTTTGGAAACCTACTTCCTATGATTGGCAAATGGCAAATGGACAAACATCCTGATTTGGCACATTCAATACTTTCATACATATATAATTGACAAAAAAATAATTGGACATTTCATTTGGACATTTCTTATGGCATTTGGCAAAAAATTGACTTCCTATGAAATCATATTGCAAATGGACAAAACATGTGCCTTATGTACAAGCAAAAACAACCCAAAAAATGATGTCAATAAAATGTCAAAAATATGTTCATACAGCTCTTATACATGTGTAGTTGACAAAAACAATCAAACGAATTTAGAAAAACGGTCCAGAAAGCACTTTTTTAAGGGGGTGATAAGTTTAAGAAAAAAAAAGAAAAAATTCAAAATTTGACTAATGGTCTTGACTTGTGTTACATTTGCAATAAGAAAATTCACTGTGGAGAGCGCTCGCCATCTATTGGATATTTGCTGTGATTTGGCACATTCAATACTTTCATACATGTATATTTGACAAAAAAAGAATTGGACATTTCATTTGGATATCTCTAATGGCATTTGGCCAAAAAAAGAAAAAAAAGTCACTTTTGACTTCCTATGAAATCATATTCCAAATGCACAAAACATATGCCTTATGCACAAGCAAAAACAACAACAACAAAAACATTATGTCAATAAAATATGTCAAAAGTATGTTCATACAGCTCTTATACATGTGTAATTGACGAAAAACGGTCCAGAAAGCACTTTTTTAACTTCTTGGGGCTATTTGGGACGTTAGCGTGCCACCCGTGGCGCACCCTATCAACAGCAGGTGCATTTCAAGAGCGGCAAATTTGAAACCAAATAAATGTCAAAATTCAAATTTCTCAAACATACAACTAACTTACAGCCTTTGAAAGATAAACATCTTCTTAATCTAACCACGTTTACCGATTTCAAAAAGGTTTTACGGGGAAAGCATAAAGTTAGGTTATGTTAGGAGAGTACATTGACAATAGCTGTGTGTAGTGTATTGTCGATTCAAAGACAGGCGTCACCAAAACCATAAAATCAGCTAAAATTATGCACTAACCTTTTACAATCTCCATCAGATGACACTCCTAGGACATTATGTTAGACAATGCATGCATTTTTAGTTCTATCAAGTTCATATTTATATCTAAAAACAGCGTTTTACTATGGCGTTGATGTTCAGGAAATCGTTTCCCTCCAATACCGGCAGTCAAGTCATGACAACAAAATAATTAATTAATGTTAGAAAACATTGGTAAAATATTATATTGTCATTCAAAGAATTATAGATTTACATCTCTTGAACGCAATGGACTTGCCAGATTTAAAATTAACCTTACTGGGTAATCACACTTTGCAATAATCTGAGCACTGCGCCAGAAAAATACGCATTGCGATACAGACTAACCGCCATGTTGGAGAGATCTAAAATCGAAAATACTATGTAAATAATCCATTACCTTTGATTCTCTTCATCAGATGTCACTTCCAAAGAATCCCAGGTCCATAACGAATGTAGTTTTGTTCAAAAAAGCTCATCATTTATGTCCAAAAACCTCCGTGTTGTAGCACATGATCTAAGCCAGCCGGACTTCACTTCACTTCAAGAACGGAAAAAATATATTTTCGTTCGTTCAAACATGTCAAACGTTGTATCGCATAAATCATTAGGGCCTTTTTTAACCAGAACATGAATAAAATTCAAGGCGGACCATTGGGTTCTCTTTTAAAACGTTTCGGAATGAGAGTACCCACCATCAAATTGCGCGCCAGGTGTCTAATGGGCCATCGCCGTTCCAACGCTCTTCTTCAGTCAGATCTCACTGTAGAAGACTCAAAACACTTTGTAAAGGCTGGGGACATCTTGTGGAAGCAATAGGAAGTGCCAAAATATTCCTCCTTCCCTTTGTTTTTCAATGGTATAGGCTTAAAGTCAATTCAACACATCAGGTATCCACTTCCTGTCAGAATCTGTCTCAGGGTTTTGCCTGCCAAATGGGTTCTGTTATACTCACAGACACCATTCAAACAGTTTTTGAAACTTTAGGGTGTTTTCTATCCAAACCTGAACAATAATATGCATATTCTAGCTTCTGAGTTGGTGTAATAGGCAGTTAAAAATGGGCACATATTTTTTTTTAAATTCTCAATCTTAAAACCTGTTGAGGCCACGTGTTAGCAATGAACCCTGAGACGGGATTGCTAGCAAGGCTGGAAATTCAAAACATCAAAAATCTAATAATTTCAATTTCTCAAACAATCAACTATTTTACACCATTTAAAAGATAAACATCTCCTTAATCTAACCACATTGTTCAATTTTCAAAGAGGCTTTACGGCAAAAGCATAAAGTTAGATTATGTTAGGACAGTACATAGCCACAAAAATACAAACATCCATTTTCAATTCAAGGTCAGGCGTCACCAAAAGCAGAAACCAGCTAAAATTATGCACCAACCTTTGACAATCTCCATCAGATGACACTCCTAGGACATTATGTTATACAATACATGCATTTTTTGTTCCATCAAGTTCATATTTATATCCAAAAACCGCATTTTACAGTAGCGGTGAAATTCTGATTTTTTTCTTCTCTGAAATGCTTCCGGTGAACAACGTTACAATTTTCAAAATTACTATTCGAAAACATTGGTAAATTATAATATTGTCATTCAAATAATTATAGTTTAACATTTCGTAAATGATACTGTCTTGCCAGATTTCAAAATAACTTTACTGGGAAATCACAAGTTGCAATAAACCAGGTGCTGTGCTAAGAACAATAAGCTAGCCTAATTAGCTTAGCATCATCTTGTAACCATGTAATATCAATAATACTATTGTCAATAATCCATTACCTTTGATTATCTTCATCCATTGGCAGTTCCAGGAATTCCAGGTCCACAACAAATGTGGTTTCTTTTGACAAAGTTCATAATTGATGTCCAAATAACTCCAAGTTGTTCCATGTTGTTAGCGCTTCGGTGGCTACTAAAAAGTAGCGAGGGGGGGTGTGTGAAGTCACGGCAAAAAGTTAAAAAAGTTACAAAAATAATCTATTTATGTTTGTTCAAACATGTCAAACGTTGTTTAGCATCAATCTTTAGAGCCATTTTTAACGTGAAACATCAGTAATGTTTCAACCCGACTTCACCTGTGTCTAGAAAAACGTTTTTTTTAAATGTCTCGTGTCTCATGATTGCGCAGGTGCAGGCCATAATGGAAGTGACGACATCCCACGGACGTCAACTTCAATGCATTCTAATTTGCTCCCTGTTAATCATGGAAGCTTCAAACAACTTTATAAAGATCGCTGACATCTAGTGGAATCCGTAGGAGTTGCGAACGGAATCCTTTCTCACTATGGTATCTAATAAACAATGACACTAAATAGTACAGCCACAAAATTCTCATTTTTTTAAATCTATTTTTCTCAGGTTTTTGCCTGCAATATGAGTTTTGTTATACTTACAGACACCATTCAAACTGTTTTAGAAAATTCAGAGTGTTTTCTATCCGAATGTGTTAATAATATGCATATCCTAGCTTCTGAGTTGGTGTAGGAGGCAGTTAAAAATGGGCACGTATTTTTTTCAAAATTCTCAATACTGCCACCGTGGCCCGTAGAGGTTTTAAGAAGAATCCTAGTGTCAGCTAAAGACTTACAGAAATCTCTGGAACATGCTAACATCTCTGTTGACGAGTCTACGATACGTAAAACACTAAACAAGAATAGTGTTCATGGGAAGACACCACGGAAGAAGCCACTGCTGTCCAAAAAAACATTGCTGCATGTCTGAAGTTTGCAAAAGTGCACCTGGATGTTCCACAGCGCTACTGGCAAAATATTCTGTGGACAGATTAAACTACAGTTGAGTTATTTGGAAGGAACACACAACACTGTGTGTGGAGAAAAAAAAGGCACAGCACACCAACATCAAAAACTCATCCCAACTGTAAAGTATGGTGGAGGAAGCATCATGGTTTGGAGCTGCTTTGCTGCCTCAGGGCCTGGACAGCTTGCTATCATTGACGGAAAAATGAATTCCCAAGTTTAGCCTAACATTCTTCTGCAAAATGTCTTGATATCTGTCCGCCAATTGAATCTCAACAGAAGGTGGGTGATGCAACAGGACAACAACCCAAAACACAGAAGTAAATCAACAACAGAATGGCTTCAACAGAAGAAAATACGCCTTCTGGAGTGGCCCAGTCAGAGTCCTGATCTCAACCCGATTTGAGATGCTGTGGCATGACCTCAAGAGAGCGGTTCACACCAGACATCCCAAGATTATTGCTGAACTGAAACATTTTTGTAAAGAGGAATGGTCCAAAATTCCTCCTGACAATTGTGCAGGTCTGATCCGCAACTACAGAAAATGTTTGGTTGAGGTTATTGATGCCAAAGGAGGGTCAACCAGTTTTTAAATCCAAGGGTTCACATACTTTTTACACGCTGGTATGTGAATGTTTACACGGTGTGTTCAATAAATATATGAAAACGCATAATTGTTTGTGTTATTAGTTTAAAAACCTGTTTGGGCTAGGGGGCAGTATTGAGCATTTTGGAAAAAATATGTGCCCATTTTTAACTGCCTCCTACACCAACTCAGAAGCTAGAATATGCATATTATTGTTCAGGTTTGGATAGAAAACACCCTAAAGTTTCTAAAACTGTTTGAATGGTGTCTGTGAGTATAACCGAACTCCTATGGCAGGCAAAATCCTGACAAGGTTTCATGCAGGAAGTGGCCTGTCTGACAAGGAGTTGTGCGTCTTGCATCTGTTTATTGAAAAGTAAGGATCTTAGCTGTAACGTGACAATTCCCAGGGCTCCAATAGGCTCTCAGAACCCGCGAAAAACCTGAAGGATGACGAGGCGGCCTCTGGCTGAAACAGATTATCGCTTTTGGTAAGTGGCCGATCAGAGGACCATTGAATGAGGCGCGTACACGATTCGCCCCCGTGGAGAAATTTAATTCGGCTGTTTAGGCTCATTGCAGATTCCCGGTCGGAATATTATCGCTTTTCTACGAGATAAATGGCATAAAATTGGTTTTAAACAGCGGTTGACATGCTTCGAAGTACGGTAATGGAATATTTAGACATTTTTTGTCACGCCAATGCGCCATGCGCGAGACCGTGATGTAGCATTCTGATAGTGTCACCCTTTGTTACCCTTCGGATAGTGTCTTGAACGCACGAACAAAATGCCGCTATTTGGATATAACGATGGATTATTTGGGACCAAACCTACATTTGTTATTGAAGTAGAAGTCCTGGCAGTGTATTCTGATGAAGAACAAGAAAAGTAAGAACATTTTTCTTATAGGAAATGTGATTATGGTGAAGGCTGAACTGGGTGGGTGTCTAAATAGCTAGCCCTGTGATGCCGGGCTATGTACTTAGATTATTGCAAAATGTGCTTCATCCGAAAAGCTATTTTAAAATCGGACATATCGAGTGCATAGAGGAGTAATGTATCTATAATTCTTAAAATACTTGTTATGCTTTTTGTGAACGTTTATCGTGAGTAATTTAGCAAACTGTTAGTAAATTCCCCGGAAGTTTGCGGGGGGTATGCTTTTTCTGAATGTCACATGCTAATGTAAAAAGCTGTTTTTTGATATAAATATGAACTTGATTGAACAGACATGCATGTATTGTATAACATAATGTCCTAGGTGTGTCATCTGATGAAGATCATAAAAGGTTAGTGCTGCATTTAGCTGTGGTTTGGGTTTATGTGACATGATATGCTAGCTTGAAAAATGGGTGTCTGATTATTTCTGGCTGGGCACTCTCCTGACATAATCTAATGTTTTGCTTTCGTTGTAAAGCCTTTTTGAAATCGGACAGTGTGGTTAGATTAACGAGATTCTTGTCTTTAAATAGCTGTAAAATAGTCATATGTTTGAGAAATTGAAGTAATAGTATTTCAAACGATTCAAAAATCGCGCCACTGGATTGAAGTGGCTGTTACGTAGGTGGGACGAATTCGTCCCACATGCGCCAGAGAGGTTTTAAGCAGACTGTGTTTGACTATTGTTGTGACCTAGATGAAGATCAGATCAAATTTTATGACCAATTTATGCAGAAATCCAGGTATTTCCAAAGGGTTCACATACTTTTTCTTGCCACTGTAATATCCCCCGTTTTCTGACAATTCCTTTGCCACTCCAGAAGCTAGTTTCCACACCTGCACCAAAAGTCCTCGCTCCCAGGCACCTAGTCTCTATCCAATCGGAGGTAGAGGTCTCTGTTATTACCATCAGCCAATCAGAGGGCTGTCTCAGCCAATTACAAGCCAGTGTCTGTGTCAAACGGCACCCTATTCCTTATATAGCACACTACTGTTGACCAGAGCCCTATGGGCCCTGGTCAACAGTAGTGCACTATAAAGGGAATTGTTTGCCATTTGGGACACACCCAGAGTCTCAGTGCGGGGACTGTGTGCTGGCGCCGGGGGAGTCTGAGCAATCCATCTTCATCCCGGCTTCCAGCAAGATGGGGGAGGCGGAAGAAGAGGAGGGAGGGAGCACGCCACTCTTCCTTTCCAGAGAGGAGGAGGGGAGGGACACCACAATGTACTTCTGGAGAGGTCGCGACCCCCCCAGGCCGCCGGCCCCTCCAGACTCCAACTTGACCAGAGGCTGCAGCGTGGAGGTAGCGCTGGCGACCGTGCTGGTCACTGAGGAGGAAGTCCGAGTGATCACCTGAAGTAAAGGAGAGGGGAATATTACATTACACATCACCACTACTAGGGCATCTAGATAATGACTTTTTTTAGAGAAACTTAAATGTTTATCAAAAAGTGAATGTATAGGATATCAATGACTGTATATTAAATGTTTATTTACGACCACACCTTATACAGCACCAGTCAAAAGTTTTGGACACACCTTCTCATTCCAGGATTTAAAATAAAAAAGTTTAACTATTTTCTACATTGTAGAATAATAGTGAACACATCAAAACTATGAAATAGCATGGAATCATGTAGTAAACAAAAAAGTGTTAAACAAATCAAAATAGATTTTAGATTCTTTAAAGTAGCCACCCTACCCTTGATGAACAGCTTTGTATTCTCTCAACCAGCTTCATGAGGTAGTCACCTGGAATGCTTTTCCAACAGTCTTGAAGGACTTCCCACATATGCTGAGCACTTGTTGGCTGCTTTTCCTTCACTCTGCGGTCCAAGTCATCCCAAATCCTCTCAATTCGGTTGAGGTCGAGTGACTGTGGAGGCCAGGTCATCTGACGCAGCTCTCCATCACTCTCCTTCTTGGTCAAATAGCCCTTACACAACCTGGAGGTATGTTGGGTCATTGTCCTGTTGAAAAACAAATGATAGTGGAACTAAGCGCAAACCAGATGGGATGGCGTATCGCTGCAGAATGCTGTGGTAGCCATGCTGGTTAAGTGTGCCTTAAATTTGAAATAAATCACAGACAGTGTCACCAGCAAAGCACCATCACACCTCCTCCTCCATGCTTCACTGTGGGAACCACACATGCTGAGATAAAGCGTTCCCCTAGTCCGCATCTCACAAAGACAGCAGTTGGAACCAAAAATCTCAAACTTGGACTCATCAGACCAAAGGACAGATTTCCACCGGTCTAATGTCCATTGCTTGTGTTTCTTGGCCCAAGCAAGTCTCTTCTTCTTATTGGTGTCCTTTAGTAGTGGTTTCTTTGCAGCAATTCGACCATGAAGGCCTAATTCACGCAGTCTCCTCTGAACAGCTGAAGTTAAGACGTGTCCGTTACTTGAACTCTGAGAAACATTTATTTGGGCTGCAATTTCTGATGCTGGTAACTCTAATGAACTTATCCTCTGCAGCAGAGGTAGCTCTCTGTCTTCCTTTCCTGTGGTGGTCCTCATGAGAGCCAGTTTCATCATAGCAACTGCACTTTCTATGACTGCACTTGAAGAAACTTTAAAAGTTCTTCATGTTTTATAGTAATGACGGACTATAATTTCTCTTTGTTTATTTGAGCTGTTCTTGCCATAATATGGACTTAGTCTTTTACCAAATAGGGCTATCTTCTGTATACCACCCCTACCTTGTCATAACACAATTGATTGGCTCAAACTCAATAAGAAGGAAAGAAATTCCACAAATTAACTTAACAAAGCACACCTGTTAATTGAAGGTGACTACCTCATGAAGCTGGTTGAGAGAATGCCATTAGTGTGCAAACCTGTCATCAAGGCAAAGGGTGGCTACTTTGAAGAATCTGAAATATAAAATATGTTGATTTGTTTAACACTTTTGTGGTTACTACATGATTCAATATGTGTTATTTCATAGGTTTGATGTCTTCACTATTATTCTACAATGTAGAAAATAGTAAAAATAAAAAGCCTTGAATGAGTAGGTGTGTCCAAACTTTTGACTGGTACTATATGTGAATCTAGGAGGACAGAGTGAATACTATTTATGCTCTTAAATACAATAGTCTTTGTTACCATTTCAAAGAAAACAAAAACAACAAAACTGCTGTCCACAATACCTGCTGGGTGGACGATGCCCCTGAGCTGGTTGCCATGACGATGTACTTGGTTGCCGGGGGCGATGGCTGTGTTGGGGTGCCTGGTCGGGTGGACATGAGGGTGAGGGAGCTGGGTACCTTAATGATGCTGGGGGTACGGGACCCCCCTGACCCTCCTATTCCGCTCTGAGACACTGTTAGGGTGGGCCGAGGCTGCAACATAGAAACAGAACTTCAGATTGGGTTTTGTTATGTTACTAAACACTAACAGGATGAAGTTGCTGATATTGTCAGTCAATATCAGCGTTGAAGTCAATTCCAACTTTGTTTTTCAATGAAGAGAATTGGAATTTAAGTTTACTTCTTGAAGTGACTGAATTTACATATTTATTACACCGACATTTACCTAACACTAAGCTGGGTCAATAGATGTTTGACGTCCATGTGCCCTACCTGTGTGATGGTGAGTGTGGTTCTGTTGACCTGCTGGGCCTGTAGTGCTGCCTGGGCCCTGGCCTTGACCACATGAGAACACAGCATGGGCCCAAGGTAACCGTAGTCTGCCCGGTACTGCTCCACATTGTCAGGCAGGGGACAAGTTTTAGCGAGGACGCTGGCACAGTGTTTCTGAGAGAGAAGAAGATATTAGTCAAGTATCTCTGTATCTCTCACAGATGGGTATATTAAAGTCACAGATGGGACTTTAAAGGCCAGTTTCCTGGACACAGATTAAAAAGCATTACATTTTACATTACCTCATTTAGCAGACGCTCTTATCCAGAGCGACTTACAAATTAAAGCATGTTTTAAGTCCAGAACTGGGTTTCCTCTGTGTCTGGGAAACTGGCCCTAAATGTACTGGATGAAGAGGTGTCTATATTACTGTATGTTGTCTATGGTCTTATTTGTGTTAACAAATCAGGTACATGAGAATAAAACAAACATGTTCTATCATAAAGAGGCATTGAGTAATAATCAGTAGAACAATAAGTTTGGCTCCTCACCAATAAAAGGCTTTGGACGTGGTCTGCTCCTATCTTATCGATGTTGGAGACAACAGGTCCATCAGACACTGCTTTGATACGAGCTCCTTCTACAGTGAGCCTGGGCAGGATCAACGTCTTGATCACCTGGAGAGAGTGAGAAGAGGGAGGTAGATAGAAAGAGAGGGGAACATAAAATTCAACATACCATTTTGTGAATTCTTGGTTGGTGATCGGATCCCAGACCTCACAACCATAAAGGGCAATGGGATCTATAACTGATTAGGATCTGGCTAAAAATACTTGAATCAGTTGTAGAACCCACTGCCTTTTATGGTTGTGAGGTCTGGGATGCGCTCACCAACCAATAATTCACAAAATGGGACAAACACCAAATTGAGACTGCATGCAGAATTCTGCAAAAATATCCCCTGTGTACAATGTAAAACACCAAATAATGCATGCAGTGCAGAATTAGGCAGATACCCGCTAATTATCAAAATCCAGAAAAGAGCCGTTAAATTCTATAACCACCTAAAAGGAAGCGATTCCCAAACCTTACATAACAAAGCCATCACCTACAGAGATGAACCTGGAGAAGAGTGCCCTAAGCAAGCTGGTCCTGCGGCTCTGTTCACAAACACAAACAAACCCCACAGAGCCCCAGGACAGCAAAACAATTACACCTAACCAAATCCCGAGAAAACAAAAAGATAATTACTTGACACATTAGAAAGAATTTACCAAAAAACAGAGCAAACTGGAATGCTATTTGGTTCTAAATAGAGAGTACACATTGGCAGGATACCTGACCACTGTGACTGACCCAAGCTTAAGGAAAGCTTTGACTACCGTAATTTCCGGACTATTGAGCGCACCTGAATATAAGCCGCACCCACTGAATTAAAAAATATATATATTTTTTTTACATAAATAAGCCGCACATGTCTATAAGCCGCAGGTGCCTACCGGTACATTGAAACAAATGAACTTTACACAGGCTTTAACGAAACACAGCTTATAACAAAAATAAATAGGCTTTAACGAAACACGGCTTGTAACAAAAATAAATAGGCTTTAACGAAACACGGCTTGTAATAAAAAATAAAAAATTTGCAGTAAGCTTTAGTTGTCTTTTTGCACTGAGTCAATTCCTCACGCTGCTGTTTCCAACGTCTTATCATCGACTCATTAAGACCAAGCTCCCGTGCAGCAGCTCTATTTCCTTTTCCAACAGCCAGATCAATCGCCTTCAACTTTAAAGCTGCATCATATGCATTTCTCCGTGTCTTTGCCATGATGAGGGTGACAAAATGACTACCGTAATCAAAATGATGGGAAGTTTGAGAGCGCTCAATTTAATCTAAACAGTAAACAGAAAAGTTGTTTGACCTTAACCCGTTCGGCAATTTCATTGGTCTAATGAAAGCTTCATGCCGCCCAAAAACTGAGCACATCACAGAATGTGTTTTTTGAGCAAAAAAATTTGAAAGCGGGAAAAATCCATATATTAGCTGCGTCATTGTTTAAGCCGCGAGGTTCAAAGCGTGGGAAAAAAGTTGCGGCTTATAGTCCGGAAATTACGGTACGTACAGACTCAGTGAGCATAGCCTTGCTATTGAGAGAGGCCGCCGTAGGCAGACCTGGCTCTCAAGAGAAGACAGGCTATGTGCACACTGCCCACAAAATGAGGTGGAAACTGAGATGCAGTTCCTAACCTTTGCCAAATGTATGACCATATTAGAGAAACATATTTCCCTCAGATTACAAAGACCCACAAATAATTAAAAAACAGATCCAATTTGATAAACTCCCATATCTACTGGGTGAAATATGGGGCGGTAGGGTAGCCTAGTGGTTCGAGCATTGGGCCAGTAACCGAAAGGTTGTCAGCTCGGGATTTGATCTAGCAAGGTAAAAATCTGCCGTTCTGCCCCTGAACAAGGCAGTTAACCCACTGTTCCTAGGCTGTCATTGAAAATAAGAATTTGTTCTAAACTGACTTGCCTAGTTAAATAAAGGTTAAATAAAACAATACCACAGCTGCAAGATTTTTGACCTGTTGCCACAAGAAAAGGGCAACCAGTGAAGAACATGTTTATGTATTTATGTATTTACTTTAACTATTTGCACATCATTACAACAGTGTATGCAGCCACAATATGACATTTGTCATGTTTACTGTCCAATGGCGGCGAGCTTTACACCACTCCAGCCGACGCTTGTCATTACGCATGGTGATTTTAGGCATGTGTGCGGCTGCTCGGCCATGGAAACCCATTTCAGTAAGCTCTTGACTAACAGGTCTTGTGCTGACATTGCTTCCAGAGGTAGTTTGGAACTCGGTAGTGAGTGTTGCAACCGAGGACAGACAATTTTATCGTGTTACACACTTC
The DNA here is from genome assembly GCF_901001165.1 of Salmo trutta. Classification (NCBI taxonomy): domain Eukaryota; kingdom Metazoa; phylum Chordata; class Actinopteri; order Salmoniformes; family Salmonidae; genus Salmo; species Salmo trutta. Next base: position 55,758,874 of record NC_042975.1, read on the forward strand.
AGCATTCGGTGGTCCCGTTCTGTGAGCTTGTGTGGCCTACCACTTCGCGACTGAGCCATTGTTTCTCCTAGATGTTTCCACTTCACAATAACAGCACTTACAGTTGACCAGGGCAGCTCTAGCAGGGCAGAAATTTGACGAACTGACTTGTTGGAAAGGTGGCATCCTATGACGGTGGCACGTTGAAAGTCACTGAGCTCTTAAGTAATGCCATTCAACTGCCAATGTCTGTCTATGGAGATTGCATGGCTGTGTGCTCGATTTTATACACCCGTCAGCAACGGGTTTGGCTGAAATAGCCAAATCCAGTAATGAGAAAGGGTGTCCACATACTTTTCCCATGCCAATAAGGCAGTTTGAATTGGAGAGAGAGAAAGAGAGAGAAACACTATGGGGTGAGGACATTTCTTCAAGTGTGCAAGAGACAAAGGCACAACTCACGTCAGGTCCTAGTTCAGACAGTCCAGCGATGCAGCCGTAGCGTGTCGTCCACTGAGTCTTGTCATCCAACCAGCTCTGAGAGAAAGAGATGGAAGGTGATGTTCATGGCTAATAATAATAATACCACCACTTATTGTCTCAATCCCAGTATCCAGTGTGTTTGCAACGCCAGGGTTGTGGGTTCGATTCCCACTGGGGACCAGTACGGAGAAAAAAAATGCATGAAATGTATGCATTCACTACTGTAAGTCGCTCTGGATAAGAGCGTCTGCTAAATGACTAAAATGTAAATGTAAATATGTTTAATGAAATGGTGTTCATTTATTTTTCACAAAAGTCACACACACACCCTTTAAGTAAAGGTTGATGAATCGGATGCGTCATACCTTGGTGAAGGTCTTGGTGATGCGTGACTGGATGTTGTTGGTGGTGGTGCTGAAGGTCTTACAGCTCTGGGCCATCAGACGGGCAGCGAAGTCCCTCAGAGCCCAGTGGTTGTCCACGTCAGGCCGCAAACACAGCTGCTTACTCACTATACACGTCACCACCGCTGGGATCAACTCATGCAGCTAGACCACGACCAGGGAACCAAGAGAGGGACACAATGTGTTATGATCAGCACTGAGTTGAGGACTGTCTGTATTGAAATACTCTATCAAGTTTATTAGGATTATATTAGGATTTGGTTTTCAGTTTGTGTGTAATATTGATCTGCGTCATAGTTCAGTTTAATGCGTTTTGATTTCATTTTCAGTTTACTTTGTATGCTTTTTAGCTGTGTTAGAATTTGACAGAATCTGAGTCATGGCGGCTCTTACATATTTCTCTAAGTAGAGTGTGGGGTTGTCCATGAGGGCCTTGACCATCCTCATCAGGTAGATGAGCAGGGCCAGGTTGTTCTGCACCATGTTCACACGGACCTACAGGACAAGAGAAAGACGTAAGAGAAAAACAAGTTAAAGGTAACAGCGTCATGATCCCTACTGCACTGAGACACCTCAGCATCACCAGGATTGTATTCATTAGATACCAAGCAGAATAAAGATGTATTGAAACAGGGAGGCACTATTTGGTAACAATATTTTAGGTTTTTGTTGAAAAAATGTATTGAATGTAATGTAACCTTTTATATTGCGTGCCCTAATGAACACAACCCAGCAGAACAAGATATAGGAGGGTAGATGGCAGGTGAGAGCAGGGCTAAATAAAACATTCTCACTGATAACTTAAAGTTAGGAGCATCAGAAAATGTTTTTGTTTTATTGACTGAGATAAAGCCTATTTGAATTCTAGCTACTTTTGAAGCACATGTTGTGCTCGAGAAACGAATATTTAACACTGTTAAGACACGTTTATTATAAAAGCTAAGATGTTGATACAAATATCTGTCATTTAATAAATAAAGTCATTTGTGGAATATTAGGTTTCTACATTGTGTGAAATCACAATTTTCCTATTGGGATGTATTACATTGAAAATTGTACACTGTCTCTTTAAAAAAGTAATGTTTGTGATAATGAAATGCAAGAGATCTGTCATTCATTGCTATGATCATTATTGATGCAATCCCCTCTGGACTTATTGTACTTTTTAAGGATGTGGCCAAATCTATGCCCGCTTCTTTACCATCTCTTGATCCAGCTGACTCACCAGTGGGCAAGACATGTTTCTCTCCTACTGTTTTTAAAAACAATTATTTAAATATGATGTTTCAGTCCCATATGTCAAAGTATCTTTCTGGAATGGTCTTTTAAGAAATATTAATTGGAAAAATGTTTAGTCTCTTTCTCAGAAGTTTAAGATTTAATAACACTTTTGTGGCGCGATGGGTAACGACGCTTCGTGGGGTGTCAGTTGTTGATGTGTGCAAGGGTCCCTGGTTCGAGCCCAGGTTGGGGCGAAGAGAGGGACGGAACGTACACTGTTACATTGATGCTGTTGACCCGGATCATTGGTTGCTGCGGAAAAGGAGGAGGTCAAAAGGGGGGTGAGTGTAACCGATGTGAAATGGCTAGTTAGTTAGCGGTGGTGCGCGCTAATAGCGTTTCAATCGGTGACGTCACTCGCTCTGAGTCTTGAAGTAGGGTTTCCCCTTGCGTTGCAAGGGCCGCGGCTTTTGTGGCGCGATGGGTAACGATGCTTCGTGGGTGTCAGTTGTTGATGTGTGCAAGGGTCCCTGGTTCGAGCCCGGGTTGGGGGCGAAGAGAGGGACGGAACCTACACTGTTACACACACATGAACAAGGGAACGTTGTAGGCCTTTTCGGAGAGCCTGTTTCTATACTGCCCTTGACTTTGGTGCAGGGCATGTGATATTCATAGCCTCTTTGTCGCAAAACTCCCTGATCTTCTCAAAAAGTACGGAGTCAGGTGTTGTTGCCAGTCATAGCTTTCCACCAGCACCGAATCATCCTCCAGTCCAACATCACTAACGTTACACACAGTTCATACACACATGTTAATGTTAGCTAGCAAGCCAGCTATCTAACCTCAGCTAACTTTAGCTAGCTAACAGCAAGCTTTAACTTGGGGTCTTTTCTTTAACAGTAGACATGTAATGTTAATGTTAGCTAGCTAAACAGTGAACTATCATCCCAAACCATAGAGTAATAGCAATACAAACCGATTTTCATAGCTAGCCAAATAGGTTCACTGTTAGCTAGCAAGCCAGCCATCGAACTTCAGCTAGCGAGGTAACAGCAAGCTTTAACTTGCAATGAAATCAACTTTGACAAAATTAGAAATGTATAATATCAAACTGTAACTAGACTCTTACCCGTATACATGGATGAAAGCTTCACGGAAGACTGCAACCCCTTTCATTAAATAAGACGTCCTGTGTCATTTCTGTTATGTATGCACAGCTTGCTTGGCCCATTGTTTTTGTGTCAAGTCACTCTGGTTCACACTGACCATGTGCAATGCCATAAGAAGCATCTTAAGCATTAGCCACCCACCCAAACTCTGACCATTTTACTCGCCCTAACAGAGCTGGTTAGGCTGTTATCATGTTATCCAGAGCGTTGGTGACTGTAACTGTGCTCCTGGCAAAAATTGAATTATGCTATTTTGCCGACTTCACTGACACTGGCCATATTCAACTGGTGTTGAGCATTCGTAAATTCATCAGTTATTCTGCGCTCTAGTACACTTAGAGGAGAGTGATCTGAAACAGTTGTTGCAGTGATGTTCTATTGAAATAGATTTTTGCATACTGGATTTTTTTGTTAAGTTTTAATACGCAACACATTTAAAAATGTTGTGACTTGCAACATACGCCTAGTTTCCTGAAAAGGCTCACATTTTAGAAATGAGCTGCTCACAGGATCTTGATAAACTGTCTCTGATGTGTTGAGCATTGATTGATCAAAAGCTTGCGCACCCAGTAGGTCTCCAGACTGAGGGTTGATCACGTTTCATACAGTTGCCTAAGAGGTATTCTACTTTTGGTGGGTGCCTTATTCTACGATAGGACATGGGATCCGAGAGCAGCATCCCAGTGTCGATATTACGCTTGCTTTTTTATATGTACAGTACCAGTCAAAAGTTGACACCTACAGTCGTGGCTAAAAGTTTTGAGAATGACACAAATATACATTTTCACAAAGTCTGCTGCCTCAGTTTGTATGATGGCAATTTGCATATACTCCAGAATGTTATGAAGAGTGATCAGATGAATTGCAATTAATTGCAAAGTCCCTCTTTGCCATGCAAATGAACTAAATCCCCCAAAAACATTTCCACTGCATTTCAGCCCTGCCACAAAAGGACCAGCTGACATGTCAGTGATTCTCTCATTAACACAGGTGTGAATGTTGACGAGGACAAGGCTGGAGATCACTCTGTCATGCTGATTGAGTTTGAATAACAGACTGGAAGATTCAAAAGGAGGGTGGTCCTTGGAATCATTGTTCTTCCTCTGTCAAACATGGTTATCTGCAAGGAAACACGTGCCGTCATCATTGCTTTGCACAAAAAGGACTTCACAGGCAAAGATATTGCTGCCAGTAAGATTGCACCTAAATCAACCATTTATCGGATCATCAAGAAATTCAAGGAGAGCGGTTAAATTGATGTGAAGAAAGCTTCAGGCCGCCCAAGAAAGTCCAGCAAGCGCCAGGACTGTCTCCTAAAGTTGATTCAGCTGTGGGATCGGGGCACCACCAGAGCTTGCTCAGGAATGGCAGCAGGCAGGTGTGACTGCATCTGCACGCACAGTGAGGTGAAGACTTTGAGAATGGCCTGGTGTCAAGAAGGGCAGCAAAGAAGCCACTTCTGTCCAGGAAAAACATCAGGGACAGACTGATATTCTGCAAAAGGTACAAGGATTGGACTGCTGAGGACTGGGGTAAAGTCATTTTCTCTGATGAATCCCCTTTCCGATTGTTTGGGGCATCCGGAAAAAAAGCTTGTCCGGAGAAGACAAGGTGAGCGCTACCATCAGTCCTGTGTCCTGCCAACAGTAAAGCATCCTGAGACCATTCATGTGTGGAGTTGCTTCTCAGCCAAGGGAGTGGGCTCACTCACAATTTTGCCTAAGAACACAGCCACGAATAAAGAATGGTACCAACACATCCTCCGAGAGCAACTTCTCCCAACCATCCAGGAACAGTTTGGTGACGAACAATGCCTTTTCCAGCATGATGGAGCACCTTGCCATAAGGCAAAAGTGATAACTAAGTGGCTCGGGGAACAAAACATAGATATTTTGGGTCCATGGCGAGGAAACTCCCCAGACCTTAATCCCATTGAAAACTTGTGGTCAATCCTCAAGAGGCAGGTGGACAAACAAAAACCCACAAATTCTGACAAACTCCAAGCATTGATTATGCAAGAATGGGCTGCCATCAGTCAGGATGTGGCCCAGAAGTTAATTGACAGCATGCCAGGGCAGATTGCAGAGGTCTTGAAAAAGAAGGGTCAACACTGCAAATATTGACTCTTTGCATCAACTTCATGTAATTGTCAATAAAAGACTTTGACACTTATGAAATGCTTGTAATTATATTTCAGTATTCCATAGTAACATCTGACAAAAATATCTAAAGACACTGAAGCAGCAAACTTTGTGGAAATTAATATTTGTGTCATTCTCAAAACTTTTGGCCACAACTGTACACATTCCAGGGTTTTTCTATATATTTTTTTATTAATTTCTACGTTGTAGAAAAATAGTGAAGACATCAAAACTATGAAATAGCACATATGGAATCATGTAGTAACCAAAAAACATTGTTCAACAAATCTAAATATATTTTTCTTCAAAGTAGCCACGCTTTGCCTTGATGACAGCTTTGCACACTCTTGGCATTCTCTCAACCAGCTTCATGAGGTAATCATCTAGAATGAATTTCAATTAATAGGTGTGCCTAAGTTATTTTGTGGAATTTCTTTCCTTCTTAATGCCTTTGAGCCAATCAGTTGTGTTGTGACAAGGTAGGGGTGGTATACAGAATACAGCCCTATTCACTAAAGGCGTTAGTCATACAAAAGATTCCAGATTGCCTTTTCCGATCGCTCATCATCTTCAACCATCATGTAGTCGATGGCTTGAATAGTCTCGCTGGAAATGGAATACCACGGTAGATGCTGTGTTTTTGGTTGATTGCCAGGCGGCATTGGTGGAGAGTCAGGCGGAGAGCGACCTGTTTAAATGATATGAGGAAAAAATATTCCATTTTATTTGGAATGGCAAGCCAGACAAAATTAAAAAGGGCCTATTGTCTCACCCCATGGTCAAGAATGGCCTTTATCTCTATTACAACTGCTCACTTTTGGCTACCACAAATCTAAATAATATAGTTATTTTTTAAACAAGGACTTGAAAATGAGATTGTGAACTCTGCAAACAACGTTTCCAGTCAGAGAATGAGAACGGTAAATTACTAATCAAGCCATCCACCCATTATGGGCTACTAGCAGGACAAAAAACTCTTGCCAAGGAGGGTAGGGGGAGAATTGTATCATTACGGATTTATGTTTTCAGTTGATGCCAAACAAGTTCGATTGGGTTTAAATCAGGAGACCTACATGAAAAGATGAAAAATATATTTTTACATGTACTGTAGTTCTACCGTAGGTGTTGTAGGCCTTTTATTCAACTACATAAAGGTCTACTTACTCTGCTGGCGTCTTGACCCAGTTTATGCCCTCATTTGCAATGCAAACCCTGGCGGCAGTGTGTTAGGACTGCAACCACCAGAGGACTTGAAACTGACCCGGGTTGGATCCCGAGGCAAATGTTGCTTCTTCATCAACATCTTTATGCTTTCGTTAATAAAATAATGATAAAAATACTCTCGGCAGCTTTGATCCATGCCTGAGCCTGCAGGACGCAACGTTCTTTGTTTGTCAGATGAATCATTGGGTCGAAACTATAGAACAGTACAAGAGAACACACATGGTTAATGTTCTGAAAAAATAAATATATTGGTCATGGTTCCCGCGTGGCGCAGCGGTCTAAGGCACTGCATCTCTCACTGCATCCTGAAATGAGCCTCCAGCATGACAATGCCACCAGTCATACTGCTCGTTCTGTGCGTGATTTCCTGCAAGACAGGAATGTCAGTGTTCTGCCATGGCCAGCAAAGAGCCCGGATCTCAATCCCTTTGAGCACATCTGGGACCTGTTGGATCGGAGGGCTAGGGCCATTCCCCCCAGAAATATCTGGAAACTTGCAGATGCCTTGGTGGAAGAGTGGGGTAACATCTCACAGCAAGAACTGGCAAATCCTAGTGCAGTCCATGAGGAGGAGCTGCACTGCAGTACTTAATGCAGCTGGTGGCCACACCATATACTGACTGTTATTTTGATTTTGACGACCCATTTGTTCAGGGACACATTATTCCATTTCTGTTAGTCACATGTCTGTGGAACTTGTTCAGTTTATGTCTCAGTTGTTTAATCTTGTTATGTTCATACAAATATTTACACATGTTAAATTTGCTGAAAATAAACTCAGTTGACAGTGAGAGGATGTTTTTTTTTGTTGCTGAGTTTATATAAAATGTGTCTTACAGAGCCTTTCCTTAAGTCCACTCAAGTTCCTTCAACTGTCTTCTGACTGTGATTAGAGCGATGTTGATGTTGTTCCGTGATGCCAGCAGATTCCAGATGGCCTTTGCCGATCGCCCATCATCTTCAACCATCAGTGAGTCGATAGCTTGAATAGTCTTGCTGGAAATTGTAATGAAAAGCACTATACAAAGTAAATGTTTTATTTATTATGGTCTGACATGTCTGCAGAAATGGTGCAATTCTGTAATGTGTTTTGTTTGGTAAATATTAATTCACATTTGTGGTGCCACTAAATAAATAATGAATTATTTAAATCAATAATTGTCAATATTGTTATTATTATTAAGGGAGGCTGCTGAGACAAGCAAGACTACTTAATAAACATAAACCTTTTAAAACAGTTTTTTTAAAACCCTGCATTAATTGTATAAAAGCACCTTAGATATGAATTTAGAATCCTCTAAATATAATTAGATCTATTACTGTCAAAGGACATTTTATGGATCTGCCAGTATTTCCATTTCGAGATTCCGGTAAAGAAATGTGTATGTAGAGGAGTAACTTTCTTCACCAGTTCTCTTACCATTTTGTACAATTGTGTGATTAGCCTACCAGTTGGTGTAACTATAATGTTAATTCTCTTGAGAGGAATTTTGCTCTTCACTATCACAATATTAAAAACGTTCAAATGCATTCATTAATTAAATCACTTTAGCTGACATATTGCGGTTCATCTCATGAAGGATTGACTCGACCTATAAGCCCAGGACGATTGTAAAACGGGAAATAAGATACACTACAAGAAAGGGAACACATAACTGTAGAAAACGGTTGCAGGTCAAAGGGCCATCTAACAAGTGCAGATTGGAGGGCCATCAAGCGAAACAGACCCAATGAAGCACGGGTAAACGGCGGGAGTATCTATGACTCTGAGGACTGGGTAGGGTAGGGGGCCCACACCCTCCGCTTCTCCCTTCCCTCGGCACGGGGTTCTGGGCCAGGAGGTTCGGGAGGGTGGCTTTGGCTCTCGCCCGAGCTCCGATCTCCATGTCGCCTGGGTTGCGCCCGACCGGCTCCATCCCCCCCTTTCCCTGCATGACGCACCCCCTTTCCCCATTAGGCACGGCCGCATGGCACACCCTCAATATCAGGGTGCACATGGGCCTATTTATACAGGTTATGGAGGATTCATAGTTAAGGCTTGGTTCGTGCAGATAACCAAGAATTCTACGACGTTTGAAATGAGACTGACGTAAGGTAAAGAATAATTCATTAATAGAAGACTAATTGATCAGATATTAAAATATCTGTAGAGTTATATTCGGAAAATTATAACTTTGTAATCTGAAGATTTTCCGTGGTGCCCCGACATCCTAGTTAATTAAATTTACACGATTAGTTTAATCACGTAATAATAATTACAGAGAATTGATTTGATAAAATAAGTCTTCACCTTTAATGATGACAAAGACACGACAGTGGCCTTATCATTAAAACCATTTTTATCTTGGAGATTTTTCTCCTAGTCACACAATTGCTCCCAAAATAAAACAGCTAAATACTTAGTTTCATATGCGACCAAAGTGGTCACACTTTAGAGCCCTGGGTGAGAGTAATTGACAGGAAAAACAGCTCACCCCTTCAGAAATAAAAGTGCTGAATCTGGGGAGCATCTGGTAGAGCCCGGGGTCTGTGGCGATACTCTGTAGAGCCTCCTGAAGGAGAGAAGAGACACATACTGGGTCAGAGAGATGACATGATGCGAAAATAAGAAAACCATACACGCACGCACACATACACTACCATTCAAAAGTTTGGGTTAGAGTGTCTAGTTTGAGAAACAGACGCCTCACAAGTCCTCAACTGGCAGCTTGATTAAATAGTACATGCAAAACACCAGTCTGAACGTCAACAGTGAAGAGGCGACTCCTGGATGCTGGCCTTCTAGGCAGGGTTCCTCTGTCCAGTGTCTGTTCATTTGCCCATCTTAATATTTTATTTTTATTGGCCAGTCTGAGGTAAGACTTTCTCTTTGCAACTCTACCTACATTTTATATTTTAGTCATTTAGCAGATGCTCTTATCCAGAGCGACTTACAGTAGTGAATGCATACATTTCATACATTTTTTTCTCCGTACTGGTCCACCGTGGGAATCGAACCCACAACCCTGGCGTTGCAAACACCATGCTCTACCAACTGAGTACACAGCGTAGTACAAGATCTTCAGTTTCTTGGCAATTTCTCGCATGGAATAGCCTTCATTTCTGAGAACGAGAATAGACTGACGAGTTTCAGAAGAAAGTTCTTGGTTTCTGGCCATTTTGACCCTGTAATCGAACCCACAAATGCTGATGCTCCAGATACTCAACTAGTCTAAAAGCGGACAGTTTTATTGCTTCTTTAAATCAGCAAAATTGTTTTCAGCTGTGGTAACATAATTGCAAAAGGGTTTTCTAATGATCAATTAGCCTTTTAAAATGATAAACTTCGACTAGCTAACACAACGTGCCATTGGAACACAGGAGTGATGGTTGCTGATAATGGGCCTCTGTACAGCTATGCAGCTATTCCATGAAAGAATCTGCCATTTCCAGCTACAATAGTCATTTACAACATTAACAATGTCTACACTGTATTTCTGATCAATTTGATGTTATTTCAAAAACAAGGACATTTCTAAGTGACCCCAAACGTTTGAACGGAAGTGTACATAACAGGTAACCAAAATAAACGAAACACTAGTGAAAATGAGGGACACAGAGTACAAAACATTAGGAACACCTTCCTAATACTGAGTTGCACCCCCTTTTGCCCTCAGAACAGCCTCAATTCGTCGGGGCATGGACTACAAGGTGTTGAAAGCATTACACAGTGATGCTGGCCTATGTTGACTCCAATGCTTCCCACAGTTGTGTCAAGTTGGCTGGATGTCCTTTGGGTGGTGGACTATTCTTGATACACACAGGAAACTGTTGACCATGAAAAACCCAGCAGCATTGCAGTTTGACACTCGAACCGGTGTACCTGGCACCTACTACCATACCCCGTTCAAAGGCACTTAAATCTTTTGTCTTGCCCATTCACCCCCTGAATGGCACACATATACAATCCATCTCTCAATTGTTTCAAGGCTTAAAAATAATTATTTAACCATCTCCTCATCTACACTGATTGAAATGAATTTAACAGGTGACATCAATAACGTATCATAGCCTTCACCTGGTCAGTCTGTCATGGAATGTCCCTAATGTTTTGTACACTCAGTGTATATTAAAAGTAGGTGATTCCACACAGGCGTGGTTAAGCAATTAAAATCCTATCATGCTTAGGGACATACAAATGCCCATTATTATTATTTAGGCTACCATGGCTAGAAGAAAATAACTCAGTGACTTTGAAAGAGTGGTCTCAATGGAGCATAAAGGGTGCGTGTGTGTGTCTCAATCACATATGGGAGATTCTGGAATGGGGCCTGAGGCAGCATTTTTCACCACCATCAACAAAACACCAAATTATGGAACTTCTCATGGAGGAATGTTGTCACATTACTCCAATAGATCTACGCCAAGGCACAGTGAAGCTTTTCTGGCATGTGGTGGCCCAACGCCCTATTAAGACACTTGCTGGTGTTTCCTTTATTTTTGGCAGTTGCCTGTATATACAAACATACATACGTCAATAACAAAGGGTTTGAAAAAAATCTAAGCAGACGGTGAACATCCCTTTGAATATAGTGAAGTTATTAATTAGGCTTTGAATGGTGTATCAATACACCCAGTCACTACAAAGATACAGGTCCTTCGTAACTCAGATGCTGGAGAGAAATGCAAATGCTTAGGGATTTCACCTTGAGGCCAATGGTGAAATCATAAACCAGGCACAGAGTTTAATCGTTGTGAGAAAAATGAGGAAGGAACAGCAACAATGTAGTTACTCCTCAATGCAAACCTAAATTACAGTGAAAAGAAGGAAGCCTGTACAGAATACAAATATTCAAAAACATGCATCCTGTTTGCAACACGGCACTTAAGTAACACTGCAAAAAATGTGGCAAAGAAATTAACTTTTTGTCATGAATACAAAGCATTATGTTTGGGGAAAATCCAACAACACATTACTGAGTATCACTCTTCAAATTTTCAAGCATGGTGGTGGCTGCATCATGTTATGGGTGTGCTTGTCATCGTCAAGGACTAGGGAGTTTAAGATAAAAATGAATGAAATTCAGCTAAGCACAGGCAAAATCCTAGAGGAAAACCTGGTTTAGTCATTTTTCCAACAGACAGTGGGAGAAATATACACTGGAGTTGTTCACCAATACGACATTGAATGTTCCTGAGAGACCTAGTTACAGTGTTGACTCAAATCGGATTGAAAATATATGGCTAGACTGAAAATGGCTTTCTAGCAATGATCAACAACCAACTTGACAGAGCTTGAAGAATTTTTTAAATAATAAAAACAGGCAAATGTTGCCCAATCCAGGTGTGGAAAGCTCTTAGAGACTAACCCAGAAAGACTCCCAGCTGTATTCACTGCCAAAGGTGATTCTGACATGTATTGTCCCAGGGGGGTGAATACTTATCTAAAACAAGTGTCATTCTTTATACATTTGTTATAGATTTGAGAATTTTTCTTCCACTTTGACAGTAGAGAGTACTGACAGTACAGAGTAATTTGTGTAGATCGTTAACCAAAAATGACAATGAAATCCATATTTCATCTGGATTTTTCCCCTTCATTTCTTGGTATCTAATTGGTAGTTAGTCTTGTCCCATCGCTGCAACTCCCGTACGGACTCAGGAGAGGAAGGTCGAGAGCCATGCATCATCCGAAACACGACCCTGCCAAGCCGCACTGCTTCTTGACACACTGCTTGCTTAACCAGGAAGCCAGCCGCACCAATGTGTCGGAGGAAACACTGCACAACTGGCGACCAAAGTCAGCGTACATCCGCCCAGCTTGCCACAAGGAGTCGCTAGAGCACAATGTGACAAGCACATCCCGGCAGGCCAAACCCTCCCCTAACGATGCTGGGCCAATTGTGCGCCACCTTATGGGTCTCCCGGTTGCGGCCGGCTGCAACACAGCCTGAGATCGAACCCGGGTCTGTAGTGATGCCTCTAGCACTGTGATGCAGTGGCTTAGACCACTGCAAGCAGGCTGTCATGTGCCTTTTACAGAGGAGTGGCTTCCGTCTGGCTACTCTACTATAAAAGGCCTGATTGGTGGAGTGCTGCAAAGATGGTTGTCCTTCTGAAAGGTTCTCCCATCTCCACAGAGGAACTCTAGAGCTCTGTCAGAGTGACCATCAGATTCTTGGTCACATCCCTGACCAAGGCCCTTCTCCCCTGATTACTCAGTTTGGCCTGCGGCCAGCTCTAGTAGGAGTCTTGGTGGTTCAAAACTTCTTCCATTTAAGAATCATGGAGGACACTTTGCTCTTGGGGACCTTCAATGCTGCAGAATTATTTTGGGACCCTTCCCTAGATCTGTGCCGAGACACAATCCTGTCTCTGAGCTCTACAGACAATTCCTTCCATCTCATGGCTTGGTTTTTGCTCTGACATGCACTGTCAACTGTGGGACCTTATGTAGTGTTGGGTTCTGAGAATATAAAATATACTTATTCATGTCACTGATGGAGTGCTAAGGTTTAGAGGGTCTGCACCAGAAGTTAAGGGTTATAGGAGGAAGGTATATAGTGTGTTTCACTAAGCTTGGAATGTGTTGAGTGCAGGGAAGCGATTACATGTGGCAGGCATTGATAAGGGGAGAGAGCCATGGATTAGTGATGGAGGTGGGTTGATGTCAGGTCAGGTCACCTTAAAGGAGAAATAAAAGTTAATGGCCCGTATCACTAGTGTCCTGCCTAGCAGTAAAGAACGATGTTTGTACAGATGGGTAGGAGGAGACTCAGCCTATGAGGAACGGTTAAATATCAGTGCTTGTGTGAAAATGTTTGTCTAATGCAGCTGTATTGATCCTCTGGGAAGAATAAACTTGGTTAAGCTCGCATAATGTACGTTGAGTTTTATACTGTGAGAATTAGAACCTAACAATAGATAGGTGTGCGCATTTCCAAATCGTATCCAATCAATTAAATTTAGCCAAGGTGGACTCCAATCAAGTTGTAGAAACATCTCAAGGATGATCAATGGAAACAGGATGCACCGGAGCTCAATTACAGGGCTCATAGCAAAGGGTCTGAATACTTATGTAAATAAGGCATTTCTGTTTTAAATTTTTTCTAAAATTTGCAAAGATTTCTAAAAACCTGTTTTCACTGTCATTATGGGGTATTGTCTGTAGATTGATGACATGTTTTAATTTAATCAATTTTAGAAAAAGGCTGTAACGTAACAAAATGTGGAAAAAGTGAAGGAGTCTGAATACTTTCCAAATGCACTGTATGTTGGTATGATGTGTATAAGGAGGAGAATCCAGATGCAGCACTAAATATACTTTTTTATTATTATTCTTGCCAATTGTTAACAGACACACACCTGTTAAGAAACTAACTGAGAACTGTTAGAGCCACCTGGTTCGATGATGAATTGAACATTGTTATGAACCATAGAATTTATGCTAAAAAATATGGCAAACAAGTCAGGCTGCTCAGCTGATTGGTTGACATCCTGTAAATGTTGAAATTGAGACTAAACTTAATTATATGACCAAAACAAGACAAATTATAAAAACAATGGGAAAATACTTTGGAGAACCTTAAATGATATTATGGGCAGAAAACCAAATTAATCTCCATTGTTCATTGAAGTTAAAGGGTAATTTATAACAAAACCTTTGGATTTAGCCAATCATTTCAATGCCTATTTCACCAGTAAAGTGGACAAACTGACAAGTGAAATGACAACATTGTAACGGAAACATGGCTCACTCAGAATGCATTATTAGAGTCGGTACAGCCACCTGGTTTCTTCACGCATCACGCCGACAGAAACAAACATCTCTCTGGTAAGAAGAAGGGCAGGGGTGTATGCCTTATGATTAACGAGATGTAGTGTGATCATAACAACAGACAGGAACTCAAGTCTTTTGTTCACCTGACCTAGAATTCCTTACAATCAAATGCCGACCGCATTATCTACCAAGAGAATTCTCTTCGATGATAATCACAGTCGTGTATATCCCCCCCAAGCAGACACATCGACGGCCCTGAAAGAACTTCATTGGACTCTATGTAAACTGGAAACCACATATATTGAGGCTGCATTTATTGTAGCTGGGGATTTTAATAAGGCTAATCTGAAAACAAGGCTCCCTAAATTTTATCAGCATATCGAATGCGCGACCCGGGCTGGCAAAAACCTGGATCATTGTTATTCTAACTTCCGCGACGCATACAAAGCCCTCCCCCGCCCTCCTTTCGAAAAAAATCTTACCACGTCTCCATTTTGTTGCTCCCAGCCTATAGACAGAAACTAAAACGGGAAACGCCCGTGCTCAAGTCTGTTCAACGCTGGTCCGACCAATCGGATTCCACGCTTCAAGATTGCTTCGATCACGTGGACTGGGATATGTTCCGCATAGCGTCGGACAATAACATTGATGAATACGCTGATTCGGTAAGCGAGTTTATTAGCAAGTGCATCGGTGATGTTGTACCCACAGCGACTATTAAAACCTTCCCAACCAGAAACCATAGATTGATGGCAGCATTCGTGCAAAACTGAAAGCGCGAACCACTGCTTTTAATCAGGGCAAGGTGACCGGAAACATGACCGAATACAAACAGTGTAGCTATTCCCTCCCAAGGCAATCAAACAAGCTAAGCATCATTACAGAGACAAAGTAGAGTTGCAATTTAACAGCTCAGATGCGAGAGGTATGTGGCAGGGTCTACAGTAAATCACGGACTACAAAAAGAAAACCAGCCCCGTCGTGGACCACGATGTCTTGCTCCCAGACAAACTAAACAACTTCTTTGCTCGCTTTGAGGACAATACAGTGCCACCGATACGGCCCGCTACCAAAACCTGCAGGCTCTCCTTCACTGCAGCCAACGTGAGTAAAACATTTAAACATGTTAACCCTCGCAAGGCTGCCGGCCCAGACGGCATCCCTAGCTGCGTCCTCAGAGCATGTTCAGACCAGCTGGCTGGTCTTGATTGTAAGTTGTTCCCACATGCTTCAAGAGGGCCACCATTGTTCCTGTTCCCATTGTTACCGCCCCAATAGGTCCACAGACGACGCAATCGCAATCACACTGCACACTGCCCTAACCCATCTGGACAAGAGGAATACCTATGTAAGAATGCTGTTCATCGACTACAGCTCAGCATTTAACACCATAGAACCCTCTAAACTAGTCATTAAGCTCGAGACCCTGGGTCTCGACCCCGCCCTGTGCAACTGGGTCCTGGACTTCCTGACAGGCCGCCCCCAGGTGGTGAGGGTAGGAAACATTTCCACCCCGCTGATCCTCAACACTGGGGCCCCACAAGGGTGCGTTCGCAGCCCTCTCCTGTACTCCCTGTTCACCCATGACTGCGTGGCCATGCAGGCCTCCAACTCAGTCATCAAGTTTGCAGACGACACAACAGTGGTAGGCTTGATTACCAACAGCGACGAGATGGCCTACAGGGAGGAGGTGAGGACCCTCGGAGTGTGGTGTCAGGAAAATAACCTCACACTCAATGTCAACAAAACAAAGGAGATGATTGTGGACATCAGGAAACAGCAGAGGGAGCAGCCCCCTTTCCACATCAACGGGACAGTAGTGGATAAGGTGGAAAGTTTTAAGTTCCTCGGCGTACACATCACGGACAAACTGAAATGGTCCACCCACACAGACAGAGTGGTGAAGAAGGCGCAGAACCTCAGGAGGCAGAAGAAATTCGGCTTGTCACCAAAAACACTCACAAACTTTTACAGATGCACAATCTAGAGCATCCTGTCAGGCTGTATCACCGCCTGGTACGGCAACTGCTCCACCCACAACCGTAAGGCTCTCCAGAGGGTAGTGAGGTCTGCACAACGCATCACCGGGGCAAACTACCTGCTCTCCAGGACACCTACACCACCCGATGTCACAGGAAGGCCAAAAAGATCATCAAGGACAACAACCACCTGAGCCACAGCCTCTTCACCCCGCTATCATCCAGAAGGCGAGGTCAGTACAGGTGCATCAAAGCTGGGACGGAGAAACTGAAAAATAGCTTCTATCTCAAGGCCATCAGACTGTTAAACAGCATCACTAACATTGAGTGGCTGCTGTCAACATACTGACTCATCTCTAGCCACTTTAATAATGAAAAATTGGATGTAATAAATGTATCACTAGTCACTTTAAACAATGCCACTTTATATAATGTTTTCATACCCTACATTACTCATCTCATATGTATATACTGTACCCTATACCATCTACTGCATCTTGCCTATGCCGTTCGGCCATCGCTCATCCATATATTTATATGTACATATTTTTATTCAATCCTTTACACTTGTGTGTATAAGGCAGGTGTCGTGAAATTGTTAGATATTACTGCATGGTCGGAACTAGAAGCACAAGCATTTTGCTACACTCGCATTAACATCTGCTAACCATGTGTATGTGACAAATAACATTTGATTTTAACTTGATTTGAACAGTGAACCATCATATTTGTGGATTGAAGATCTACTAACGAAAGAGAAGGATTGCCGTTTTGAATTTGGTCTAGTTTGTGTGGAAGAAGTGGAAAAACGGTTGTTATCCATCAATAATGATAAGCCACCAGGTATAGAAAACCTAGATGGGCTATTGGACTATTGAGAATGATAGCAGACTGTATTGCGAAGTTGTGAAGATGGGGAGAGGTACACTGCATGCCCAAAAGTATGTTGACACAGTCCAACATGGGTGCTCATCAAACATCTCATTCCAAATGCATGGGCATTAAAATGGAGTTGGTCCCCCCCTTTGCTGCTATAACAGCCTCCACTCTTCTGGGAAGGCTTTCCACTAGATGTTGGAACATCTAGTGGAAAGCCTTCTCAGAAGAGTGGAGGCACTTTGAACCAAATACATTGCTTTTGGTTTTAGATGTATTTAAGACCAGTTTGTTAATTACCCATTCTGATACTGCGGGGACTTGCTTCCATTCAGCCACAAGAGCATAACTGAGGTTGGGCACGGATGTTGGGCGATTAGGCCTGATTTGCAGTCCACGTTCCAATTCATTCCAAAGGTGTTCGATGGAGTTGAGGTCGGGGCCAGTCAAGTTCTTCCACACCAATTTTGACAAATAATTTCTGTATGGACCTCGCTTCGTGCACGGGGGCATTGTCATGCTGAAATAGGAAAGGGCCTTCCCCAAACTGTTGCCACAAAGTTGGAAGCACAGAATCATCTAGAATGTTATTGTATGCTGTAGCATTAACATTTCCCTTCACTGGAACTAAGGGGCATAGCCCGAACCATGAAAAACAGCCCCAGACCATTATTCCTCCTCCACCAAACTTTACAGTTGGCACTATGCATTCGGGCAGGTAGCATTCACCTGGCATCCGCCAATCCCAGATTCATCCATCGGACTGCCAGATGGTAAAGCGTGATTCATCATTCCAGAGAAAGTGTTTCCACTGCTCCTGAGTCCAATGGCGTCAGCCGACGCTCGGCATTGCGCGTGGTGATCTTAGGCTTGTGTGCGGCTGCTCGGCCATGGAAACCCATTTCATGAAGCTCCTGACGAACATTTCTTGTGCTGAAGTTGCTTCCAGAGGTAGTTTGGAACTCTGTAGTGAGTGTTGCAACCGAAGACAGAATTTTTACGCGCTACTCGCTTCAGCACTTGGCAGTCCAGTTCTGTGAGCTTGTGTGGCCTACCAATCCGTGGCTGAGTCGTTGTTGCTCCTATACCTTTCCACTTCGCAATAATAGCACTTACAGTTGACCGGGGAAGGTCTAGCAGGGCAGAAATTTGACTAATTGACTTGTTGGAAAGGTGGCGTCCTATGAATGTGGCACGTTGAATGTGACTAAGCTCTTCAATATGGGCCATTCTACTGCCAATGTTTTCCTATGGAGATTGCGATGGCTGTTTGCTCAATTTTATACACCTGTCAGCAACAAGTGTGGCTGAAATAGCCGAATCCACTAATTAAGCCATGTGGTGTAGCTATTCTATTTGTATTGTTTATTTCACAGTCATTTGCTCATCTTTATCAAGTGTGCCAATAATTTTGGAGGAGACACATACACACAACTCATGCACGCACACATACACAGAAATGCACACTTGATAAACAGTTGATTCACAGCTCTCTTGGCCTCACAGGATCCGACGCAGGCCTCCGTGATCTCCTTGTAGTAGAGCTGCTGTTCCACTGAGAGCTCGTGAGTACTGCGAGCCTTCATCCTCATCAGACCATCCTTCTTACCTGGAAAAGGGGGGTAGAAAAACACAGGGAAAGAGAGAGAAATGCAAACAAATGTTTATTAAATAGGAATTGCTTTTCCTTAATGGGGCTATCTGCAGCTGCTACATCAATTGTTGGACTTGTAAATTAATGATATGTACCCATTGATTCTTGAAGAATATAACTTAGAAATGCCTCATGAGCTTAGTTCAACTGTTGTACCCCATCAGAACCCTGTTACGTTCCCCAGCAAGAAACCCAAGTCGCTCAAACAAAGGGGAACTAACAAAGAGTCACTGACCAACATCCAAAACAGGTGGGGTATTAGGAGGGGTTCTGAAAGACACTCATGGCGGTGTTGTCATGGAAATAGTCGGTCAATCATATTTCACAAATACCGGAGCCTGTGAGTTCAAATAGACTTGTATTACAACATAACAAAAGCCAAGCTGGTTCATGAATACAACTGCCTTCCAGTCTTGGCACAGACTACTTATACATTTGTTCTCCTTATGTCACACTCATAGTAACTCCTCTTAATGGTTCATCCCCTCTGGCATTTAGCCACCATTATCATATTGCCTTCATATTTTGGCATAGAACAGTTACAGGAATAACCAGTCGTGTCCAACCCCCAGATAGGTGCATGTCTAATGGTGTCTAATGACTCAGAGCACATATAGAGTGCACAAGTTTTGCTAGCTCCTTCTGAAATAAATAATTGCCACATATGTACTGAAAAATTCACAATAGTGTCCACTGAAAGTTGACTAGCAACAGCAACTTAAGACACCAACAATGAGCGCACACTAAATTTACCCAAGAAGAGGCAAACAAAAGAAAACCTACACCAGGAAGCAAACCAACAAGGTGGAGCAAAATGAAATCAGGGAAATCAGTTAAAGGATTGTTGGTCTAGAAATTAAAATCGGGAGCACCAACTAAAAGGTGTTAACCCTCTGCATCTATTAAAACCACTGGTGCACTTGGCCAGCCACTCTTAAATAGCACCTGGGCCAGCACAGGTGAAATACCTTCCCACTAACGAGATGGCAACCAGCACAGATGTAACACATACTGACTATCGGTGTGCCCTATGTGCTAACAAGCTATACGTGCTAAAGTCCAATCTCAAAACAAATGTAAAAACCAAAGCCTGTAACAACCCAACATATAAGCTTGTTTTAGACCAAAGTAAATGTAAAAAAAATAAAACTATAATGGCCTCAAAACATGGTTAAAATGTTGATATCATGGATGGTCATGCATCCATATCAAATTTTGTTTCTCACATGCGCCAAATACAACAGACCTTACAGTGAAATGCTTCCTTACAAGCACTTAATTTTTCTTAAGTGCATTGTTGGTTAAGTAAAAAATAACAGTAACAAATAATTTAAGAACAGCAGTAAAATAACAATAGCGAGGCTATATACAGTACCGGTACAGAGTCAATGTGCGGGGGTACCGGTTAGTCGAGGTAATATGTACATGTAGTCGAGGTGATATGTACATGTAGGTAGAGTTAGTGACTATGCATAGATAATAAACAGAGAGTAGCAGCAGCATAAAAAGTGGGAGGGGTGGGGGGGGCAATGCAAATAGTCTGGGTGGCCATTTGATTAGCTGCTCAGGAGTCTTATGGCTTGGGGGTAGAAGCTGTTAAGGAAGTCTTTTGGACCTAGACTTGGCGCTCCGGTACCGCTTGCCGTGTGGTAGCAGAGAGAACAGTCTGTGACTAGGGTGGCTGGAGTCCATCTCAAAAAGTTGTTTGAATAGCCTAAAAACGGAAGGTAGCCAGGGGACTAATAATGAGAGAGAAGAAACAATATCAATGGCCTACAGAAAAATCTAGTTTAAGCTTATAAAAAAATAAATGATCCGTGTGAGGCAAATCGCTCCATTTGAGGTTGAAAGCCAAATGGCCAATAACCTATCCTCCTACTAGGTCTATCATACAAGCTTTAAGACAAATTCAAGTTGTGAATAGTAGCCTATTTCCCAAATATTCTAATACTGTTGCCCTAATGTTGCCGCTTTCAAAAAGAACGAGAATGAAAGTCGAAGTCTATAGGCTATTCTCAATCACAGCTTTATGAGAGATAGAACAAACAGCCTATTAAGAGAGTAGGATGAGTCAAAGCAATTATTATCCAGTTCTGAAGACGGTAGACTTTGCTTCTATCCAGTCCATGATTTATAAATGAATTCACTTACGGTAAGACAGCCCGTTCCTCATCAGTTGACTGTTACTTTGCTCCATCATGTGCGCCACACACACACACACACACTTCTATAATGAAGCCCCACCAGAAAGGAATATTAGAAGAGATTTGTCTGCACTTAACCTCTGGCAAGCTTTCAACAACATTATCTTTCATCATGATTCATCCAGATGTAGCATACAATTTCGTACTATAGCCTAATGGTCGTTTCAGCCCAACTGTGTTTTTTTTGTTATTATTTTTATGTTTGAGGTTGGCCAATAAGGGGCGATACCATTGCATATATCACAATGCTTTATGAGTACATAATCACGATAGGACAAAGGTTGACATCACCTAACCATAACGGGGAGAACACTTTTATTGTTTAAAATGCTGATTGCCACTTGAAGAATGCGTTTAATACTGAAAAATATCTTGAATGTCATGGATGTGGTTTGTTTTGTCCCACAAATAAAATAAATCTCTATTTAATATTTTAGAGCAAATAATCCAACTCTACTTGTGCACGTACAATTTTAAGATGGCATACAGTACCAACACACAGACAGTACAGACAGACAGATAGAGAGACAGTAGACATTACAAACAGAGAATACACTGACCTTTAGCCTCTGCAGATGTAGCTCCCTGGCCCTTCTGGATGGAGCCCTCCTCCTCCTGACCAGGCTTGACCGCTTTGAGAGGCTCTGTAGATTCAGTCTTCTGCTGCTCTTTGGGGGCTGAGGGAAAGAGAAGGGGATGGAAGGGTGGTGGTATACAGTGGATTCGGAAAGTATTCAGACCCCTTCACTTTTTCCATAATTTGTTACGTTACAGCCTTATTCTAAAATGGATTAAATAGTTTTTTTCCCTCATCAATCTAAACACAATACCCCATAATGACAAAGTATTCAGACTCTTTACTCAGTCTTGGGTTCAAGCACCTTTGGCAGCGATTACAGCCTCGAGTCTTCTTGGGTATGACGCTACAAGTTTGGCACACCAGTATTTGGGGATTTTTTCCCATTATTCTCTGCAGATCCTCTCAAGCTCTGTCAGGTTGGATGGGGAGCGTCGCTGCACAGCTATTTTCAGGTCTCTCCAGAGATGTTCAATCGAGTTCAAGTCCAGGCTCTGGCTGGGCCACTCAAGAACATTCAGCCATTCCTGCGTTGTCTTGGCTGTGTGCTTAGGGTCGTTGTCCTGTTGGAAGGTGAACCTTCGCCCCAGTCTGAGGTCCTGAGCGCTCTGGAGCAGGTTTTCATTAAGGATCTCTCTGTACTTTGCTCCGTTCATCTTTGCCTTGATCCTGACTAGTCTCCCAGTTCCTGAAAAACATCTCCACAGCATGATGCTGCCACCACCATGCTTCACCAAAGGGATGGTGCTGGGTTTCCTCCAGACGTGACACTTGGCATTCAGGCCAAAGAGTTCAATCTTGGTTTCATCAGACTAAAGAATCTTGTTTCTCATGGTCTGAGAGTCTTTAGGTGCCTTTTGGCAAACTCCAAGCGGGTTGTCATGTGCCTTTTACTGAGGAGTGGCTTCCATCTGGCCACTCTACCATAAAGGCCTGATTGGTGGTGCTGCAGAGATGGTTGTCCTTCTAGAAGATTGTCCCATCTCCACAGAGAAACTCTAGAGCTCTGTCATAGTGACAATCCCTGACCAACTGTGAGACCTTTTATAGACAGGTGTGTGCCTTTCCAAATCATGTCCAATCAATTGAATTTACCACAGGTGGACTCCAATCAAGTTCTAGAAACATCTCAAGGATGATCAATGGAAACAAGATGCACCTGACCTCAACTACGTGTCTCATAGCAAAGTGTCTGAATACTTATGTAAATACGTTATCTGTTGTTGTTTTTTTGCGAAAATGTAAAACAAAATAATAATGTTTTCGTATTATGGGGTATTGTGTAGAGTGCTGAGCATGTTTTATTTTTTAAAATCCATTTTAGAATAAGGCTGTAACGTAACAAAATGTGGAAAAAGTCAAGGGGGTCTGAATGTTTTCCAAAGGCACTGTATACCACCAATTGATTGATATCATTAAATTCACAAGTCTGCTTATGCAAATGAAACCTGAAATGCTCCTTTCAACATAGCCTATATACTGTATTTCATTGAGGTCCTGCGAAAGGTTCTCCAAAGAAATAACCATTTCTCCATGATGGCGTAGTATAGTCCCCCTCACCTCTACATTCTTCAGTTTAAGAGCATGATCTATGTCGCTGGTCGTCAGTTTACATCTCTTTCCGTGGTGCATAAACTTCAACGCATCCTGGAAGACAAAGGGAGGGGGAAAACAGAAAATATGAGCAAAGGATCACATTTCATAACACAATTACCCTATGTTCATTGGTATTGATATGAACTGAGGTGCGACATGTCAGAGTGAGTGGTCCAATAAGATCACAGTTTATCATTCTCTGTTGTAAATCATTTTGCTACTGTGTGCCCTACGGAACACGGCCCTGTTCTTACCTGGGCGATCTCCTTTATTCTGTAGCTGACCTCCTCGCTCAGGGCAGCACAGCTCTCCTCCTGTAGCTGCCCCACTCCTATGGACTCTGCCATGGCCTTCATTGACTCCGTGGGCAGAACCACAGTGCACTGCTTCGGCCTCCACTCCTCAGCCATGGTGGCTGTTGGATAAGAGAGATAGCGCAGAGGTCAATGAGGAGGGATGTCAAGCTGAAAGAAAACGTACAGTTACTTATGACCTGAAGAAAGGAAACGAGGTAAAACACAGTTATGGGGAGTTTGCATGATTGCGCCCTCTACTGAAGAACATTAGAATCACGCCTGATAAGGCTGCCTTCCACAGGTGGTTAGGATTAGGGGTTAGGACTATAAATACTGTTTCCTGAAGAAAGGAAACGAGGTAAAACACAGTTATGGGGAGTTTGTGTGATTGAGCCCTCTACTGAAGAACATTAGAATCACGCCTGATAAGGTGATAACCCGAAGCCCGGATTAATTCCTTCAATTCAGTACCGAGCTTCACCGAGTCCAGAACTGGGCGGTGCAGGCTGAACAGGTGTTGTACATTGTTTCCCTCCTTCAGTAAACAGTAGTTATAGTCATCTGTACATTCCCTTTTAGTCGATCAACTCGGTTCAACACAGCTATGGGGATACAAAATCACGCCCAAGACGACCCCAGTGGACACACCAAATGAAATGGTCCACGGCAGTCTACCCAGAGTTACAACCCAACAGGAAAATGTGCGGTACCCAGGTATTGCACAATCTACGCACTGCCTAATGACCCTCTCCCTCTCCAGCCATAAGCACAGTGTACGCGTGTACACCATTAGGTAATTCTTGCCTTCTGCTGTCATTTGCCAGAGAAATAGCCTCCACAATCCAGTGGGAGAGACGCTGGTTAGAAATGCTCAATGTACATGCGTAACGCTCGTACCGGACATGTAACAGCCGCTGCTCCTCAGAAGCAAACAGAGGCGGCAAAATAGGAAAATGCTCAAAAGCTAGAGACCTGTAGGACATTCATGACCTTAAAGGCGAAAGATGCATTAGAACGCAACGTCACCGTAGAGTCTACTTTTTTACAATGAGAACGTGTGTGCCTAAGTTGAAAAATGTAGATGCACACAAAGAAATTTAGGAGCCCAATGAAGCATTTTGAGGTACTAAAGCTTTTTTTTTCTAGGTTCACTGGTGCTCCTAAATAAAAATTCCAGGTCAGGTCACACAGCAAAATATTTAGGCGCATATGCTAGTAACAGGGTTCATACACATTTTGACAGATGGAATTTCATGATTTTTCCATAACTTTTAACCAAATTTCTATGACCAACAATTGGTTGTGTTTCTATATACAAAAGTAAGCGTAATGTGGTATCAACACTGGGAGGCTGCTCTCTGAGCCCATGTACCATCTCCTGTCGTTGAGCAAGGCACTTCATTCCACAAAGTAGAATGAATACCTGTTAGGCAACTGTATAAAACACATGTGGTAAACCCTCAGTCTGGAGAGCTACTGGGTGTGCAAGCTTTTCATCAAGCCCTGCTCAAACACATCAGACACAGTTTTATCAAGGTCCGGTTGAGCAGCCCATTTCTAAAATGTGGTATGTTAAGGCATCCACATGCTTCCCAGCCGAAACAGTTCGGCAGAGTTTGTGCATATATTAGCATGACATTATGTGACGCTTTTGCTCGTTTTGGACTTCGGTGAGTGCACACAACATTTTTTATGGAGGCAAGCTGAATTCGGAGTCGAAGTCTATGTTCCTTCGTCGGTGATTGGTCAACAGTAGGGATTCTTCAATAAAGTCTTTGTTGTCATTCAACAAAATTTTCATGCACATTTTTTAATTGAGAAATACAGCACCAAATATCTTAGTTAGATGTAAAATTGCACGACTAAGATCTCCTTGGCAAAATGAATGACAGATTTTGTCTTTGATTCATTCTGACTATTTTGAGGTAATGTATACTGGCTATGCGTTTCAAAATGGACAAACAGTACTATTGACGCTTTTTTTCTCGTTTTTCAAGCTAAGGTCGTTTAAGGGAGTATGCAAGTACACGTGTTCGGTTCGGCTAGCCGAGTTCAGCTAGGCACCAGCTGAACTGAAGCATGCTGACACCTTTAGAGGTGGACAGGAATAAAAGCCTGCACACCTATTAGCTCTCCTAAAAGATGGTTGACCACCCTTGACGTAAAACATTACAACCAAATATGACATGTTCCGGGTAGCCTCCGACAATAACATCGACGAATACACTGATACGGTGACTGAGTTTATCAGGAAGTGTATAGGAGATGATGTACCCACTGTGACTATCAAAACCTACCCTAACCAGAAACAGTGGACTGAAACTGAAAGCGCAAACTACAGTATTTAACCATGGCAAGGTGATTGGTAATATGGCCGAATACAAACAGTGTAGTTATTCCCTCCGTAAGGCAATCAAACAGGCAAAATGTCAGTATAGAGACAAAGTGGAGTCACAATTCAACAGCTCAGACACGAGACGTATGTGGCAGGGTCTACAGACAATCACGGATTACAAAGGAAAACCAGCCACGTATGCAAGTTCAAGAGTTCGGTTCGGCTATCCGAGTTCAGCTAAACACCTTCTTCCACAATCACCCGACCTCAATCAAATTGAGATGGTTTGGGATAACACGGACCCCAGAGTGAAAGAAAAGCTGCCAACAAGTGCTCAGCATATGTGGGAACTCCTTCAAAACTGTTGGAAAAGCATTCCAGCTGAAGCTGGTTGAGAGAATGCCAAGACTGTGGAAAGCTGTCATCAAGGCAAAGGGTGGCTACTATGAAGAATCTCAAATATAAAATATATTTTGATTTGTTTAACACTTTATTGGTTAGTATATGATTCTATATGTGTTATTTCCTAGTTGTGATGTCTTCACTATTATTCTACAATGTAGAAAATAGTCAAAATAAAGAAAAACCCTTGAATAAGTAGGTGTTCTAAAACTTTGGACCGGAAGTGTACATAGACTTGAAATCACTGGTCACTTTAATAATGGAACACTAGTCACTTTAATAATGTTTACATATTTTTGCATTATTCATCTCATATGTAAATACTGTATTCTATCCTATTCTACTGTATCTTAGTCTATGTATTACTCATCTCATATGTATATACTGTATTCTATACTATTCTACTGTATCTTAGTCTATGACGCTCTGACATTGTTCATCCATATATTTATATTCTTAATTCCTTTCCTTTACTAAAGATTTGTGTGTATTGTTGTGACCTGTTACCTGTTAGATATTACTGCACTGTTGGAGCTAGAACCTCAAGCATTTCGCAACACCCGCAATAATATCTGCTAAACACGTGTATGTGACCAATAAAATTTGATATGTTTTGTGCCTTTTGAAATAATTTGCTTATTCAATATATCAAAAGATCAAATGGCTATGGTAGGCTACAAATCTTTTTATTCAGCTGAAGCAAGCCCACACATTTTCTTCATGAAATTTCTATTTTCTGGTTTAGTCATATTTATCTTAGCTACCTTAAAAGTGTTTACTTTGCAGGCTGAATAGCATTTATTGAGTTGCAATATCCCCTACATTGGATGGCCAAATAAAGTGGAAGTATCTACAAAACAAGTTTTGAAGCCACTTAATCCAAAAGAAAGGCTACATTTAATGTTTTTCCTAAAAATGAATGTGATTGAATGAATACCAACTAATACAATGGCAAAGTGAATAGTTCGTTTCTGCGAAAATAATCGTTTAAATTAATCATATGAATGGTTCAAAAAAAGTAAATCAACTTTGTACGGCCTTATTCACAAGTGTCAGTGATAGGTTTTTTTGGGACATGACGAAAACATGAATACAAGCTAATAATAGCTGAACTGTTAACTAGAGGGTACAAGATATGATTTTTATTATCTACCTAGTTAGTCTGTTCTCTATCATATTTTATAGGCTATGCCTACCTGCTGCTGCAATGTGTCTCTCCTTGAGCAATGGTCCACTCACCTCGCAAACATGCAGGTGATGCGCGCAAACACTGACGATCCTGGCTGATATGTTGACTTATTTGATAGATCAAATATTTTAAAACTTTGCCTAAATAAATTACATAAACATTAATTATGAAATTAATTTCTACTCTGACAATTAATCCACACATAAAACAGTCAACCAAATTGTTTCTAGTCATCTCTCCTCCTTCCAGGCTTTTTCATCTTTGAACTTATATGGTGATTGGCATCTAAACTTTCATAGTATTACCATGACGACCGGCAACACAGTTCGTCTTTCAATCACCCACGTGGGTATAACCAATGAGATGGCACGAGGGTACCTGCTTCTATAAAACAATGAGGAGATGGGAGAGGAAGGAATTGCAGTGCGATCTGCTTCAGAAATAGAAAGGACTTCTATTTTAGCCCTTGGCAACGCAGACGCTCGTTGACACACGGGAGCAGTGTGGGTGCAATAATTGAATAACAAAGATTTCTACATTTATTTTGCAACGCTCGCACATGCGACGCGAGCGGTGTAGTCAAGGTATAAGGAGATCTCCAATGCGTTTATCCGAAGCCAAAGCCACAAGCAGGGTGGTCTTACAGGAGAGGATCTTCAGATCCACAGAATCCATCAGTTTAAAAGGGTCCTCACACAGCACATCCAAAGCCCAAGTGGGCGCAATAGGTTTACAAACCGGCGTGAGATGGGGCACACCATTTAAAAGACAGTGTAACACCTATTTCTCAATGCCAGAAACTCATATAATAGTAACTTACAGCACCTCAAGAAAACATTCTCAAATTACAAACTCTTAAATCAATTGTTATAATAGTATAATGTTGTTCTAAAAGTTGGGTTTGAGGTTCTCCAAATCAGCTCTAACTTCGGTGGGGCACATTTCATCCAAGAACTTCCACAGCTATCAACAATGGTAGGAGGGATTCAGCAAGAAGTTGCTTCTAAAGCATCTAAAAACAGACAGCAGTACCAGCAGAGACGTGGCTTCTAAAGCATCTAAAAACAGACAGCAGTACCAGCAGAGACCGCAAGCATTATCAATGGCATGGAAATGAATCGGGTAAGTGAAAGAGCTAGCTTGCTTGCTACCTCTATGCTAATGTTAGCTAGCTAAAGAGCAACCACATTTAGCTCACTTCTTCCATCTTAAAGCACTTATAAAACTAACCAAATGTAAACATGTCTGCCAGCTGTTGGTAGCTAACTGCTGATGCTGTCATAGATAGTACAAGCCTTTGGGAAAGAGATGTTTTCAAGGCATTTGTGTGGGCTGCGCGTTGCGTTAATTCTG
Source organism: Salmo trutta (assembly GCF_901001165.1). NCBI lineage: Eukaryota > Metazoa > Chordata > Actinopteri > Salmoniformes > Salmonidae > Salmo > Salmo trutta. Next base: position 55,787,715 of record NC_042975.1, read on the forward strand.
GGGGATTATTAATTTTTTTTTATACGGCTTGCCGAGTGCGGGCTAAACTCAACTGCAACACTTTGGCCATGGATTTCGCAGAAGCCCCTAACAGGCTGACTACACTGCTCACGTCGCGTGCGCGAGCATTGCAAAATACATTTTGAATTCTATGTTATTCAATTATTGAGCGCGCAAACGAGCGTCTGCGTTGCCAAGGGCTAAAATAGAAATCAGTTCTATTTCTGACACAGACAAGTCTGCCTCTCCCATCTCCTCATTGGTTTATAGAAGCAGGTACCCACGTGCCATCTCCTCATTGGTTATACCCACGTGGGTGACTGAAAGACGAACAAGGTCAGTGGCGGTAATGCACCTAATTTATGAAAGTTGCCAATCGCAATATAAAGTCAAGAGAAGAAAAGGCCTGGAAGGAAAGGAGATGACTAGAAATGATTCGGTTGACCATTTTATGTGTGGATTAATTGGCGGAGTAGAGGACCTTGTGCATTTCAAGTAAAATAACATCTCAATGTTTATATCCCAGGACAAATTAGCTAGCAACAGCAAGCTAGCTAAATAGGACAAATTAGCTAGCAAGTGCAAGCTAACTAGCTAAATTTCCATAAATGTTAAATGCTTTCGACCTGTCCCCAAATTAATATAATTGATTCAGAGTTTGTTTTGATATTTTAACCTGCGTGTCATGATCGCGTTTGGTGTGAGGGGACAAAATATATTTATGCAATATGGCGCACACGCGCAGCCGGTTTGGGTTCCGTGTTAGCCATGCTTTTTTTGGAGTGTTGGAATGTGGATTTTGGTCCATAGAAAAGTTTATTTTTGGATCTTAGGATAAATGTGGTCACAGTAGGGCTGTCCCCGGCAAAAAAAATGTTGGTCAACCGAAAGTCGTCTGTTCTTTTGACCAATCGATTGTAAAAGGAAATGTATATGCATTGAGCTTGTTTGATGCTTTAAGCTCACTTAATGATGAAATAAGACAAATTACTCAAGAAGGAGCCAGAGATCAAGATAACCAGAAGAAGAAAACCTGACCATGCTCCTGCTCGCTTTCTCTGCCAGTACTCTCCTGATGTTGCCGGTAATAGGCTACACTGAGGAGTCGTCAAACTTTCTCATGTGGAATTCCAATGTATCTAGCCATTTCTACCGATCTGCATGTGCATTCATTTGCATATTTTCTTGGAACAGTTTCATTTAATTTATAATAATGTCATTTGTATCTCAATCATTGTCATGTGGTTAATCAAAATTAAATCCAAATCTAAATGAATATGATACAAATGAAAAAATGTACTTATATTGACATTGCCAACTATGTAAAAACAGCTTACATAAAGCCAACAAATACAAACATTGAAGCCTGCAGGTAGAAAATATTGGCTACACATAGCCTGCCTGCAACGAACTTGAAACATTGCATCACTACTAACTTGGGTCAGGCCTGAAGCTTGTACTAGCAAACTTATTTTTTTTTAAAGTCCCACCCCAGTGAGCTCGGGACAGACACAACTGTAGGCTATACTCGCAAGGGATAAGAAGTAATCAGGTAGGCCTATTTTATGACATTTCCACTGAATCAGAGCATGACATTTTTACCTTTCACACAGTGGTTATTGAAAGGGAGAAAGCTGGAAAGATTTTTCAAATGCATTGAGAAACTATTGTCATTCTCAATGGATGTAAAAACAGTTTTTGTTAGCTTGCTGTTTGAGGTGAAAACATTACTTTGAGAAGCTCCACAGCTCATTAGTGGTGGTGCGTCAAGCCAATCAGAAATACCATCAGCTCCCCAAATGGGCACATTTATGTCTACATTTGCACGCAGGCCATGTAGCCTATAGTCCTACTTCTATGCATAATCAGGTGTGCGTCCATACTCAACAATGACAGGAGCACTCAAGACAATGACTAAATTGGCAAAACTCGAAAATGGAATAAAATAAACAAAAACTTGTTTCTCACAAGTGTAGCATAGGTTGTGCGCTCTACAAACAACGTGTCCACTCTGACAATGATAAAAGATTGGAATAATATATTAAATACTTTAACAGAAATTATTGGAATTAACGGTACATTTACTACTGGTGATGTGTAATGGAAATTGATAGACACTAACAATCAAACGCAAACAATTCATACAATGGTGTTATGAAACAATGAATGTGCACAAATTGGCAGGATTGCGAGCATTCTGGAGAGAGATGTGCATTGAGCATCTTAGCCACACACCCCTTCTTCTTGGACTGTGCCATCACCGAGGCCTCCGCAATGGATTATTCTCGGCCTCTGCAATGGATTAGTTCACAGATGGGCGCAAAAAAGACAGGTGTCTTGTGTGCCATAAAAAAAATATATATATAATATTTGCTACTGCTCGACTAAAAAAAGTATTGGTCGACCAACAGCCTATCGACCAAACAATCGAACAGTCAACTAATTGGTGTCAGCTCTAGGTAGGTCACAGTTGCTTCTTGTTGAAGATAGGAGTAGGCTGTCCTTGTAAATAATAATTTGTTTTTAACTGACTTGCCTAGTTAAATAAAGGTTACACTAAGAGCATAACATTTCTACCCCCTAATTTTCTAATTCTAACCAATACCCAAACAGAGATTCAGTGAAAATAAAAATGTAATTGATTTATCAAGACCAGTCTCCATGCTTGTCTCAGAGCAGTGCGAAACGGTGCTAAAATAGTTGTAGGCTATTGCTTCAAATCCTATTGTTTCTAACTTCAATATGCTCTTTAAATAAGACCTACACCATTTTTAATAGCATATTACTCAACACTAGTGAGACTCATGTTGCCTACGGTAGGCCTACAGTATATCAAAAATATGACTTGAGTCTCCGCCAATAATTACATATGTAAGGGAACATTTATGGGAACATATTGGCACTGTACGGATCATACACCCAATGGACAATACCACCCAATTTGGCCCATATTCATCCAAATCATATTGCAAATGTCATATGGCAAATGCCAAGTGTCACACCCCAAAAATCCTATAGATGGCGAGCGCGCTCCACCGTGGATTTTCATATTGCAAATGTAACACAAGTCAACACCCAAGGGTCAAATTTTGAAAAAAATTGAAAACTTATCACCCCCTTAATAACTTCATTGAGCATTCTGCACTGTGCTCTTGCAGTCATCTTTGCAGGACAGCCACTCCTAGGAAGAGTAGTAACATTGCTGAACTTTCTCCATTTATAGACAATTTTCTTACAGTGGACTGATAAACATCAAGTCTTTTATAGATACTTTTGTAACCCTTTCCAGCTTTATGCAAGTGAATAATTCTTAATCGTAGGTCTTCTGAGATCTCTTTTTGTTCGAGGCATGGTTCACATTCATGCTTCTTGTGAATAGCAAACTCAAATTTTGTGAGGTTTTTTTTATAGGGCAAGGCAGCTCTAACCAACATCTCCATTCTCGTCTCATTGATTGGACTCCAGGTTAGCTGACTCCTGACTCCAATTAGCTTTTGGAAAAGTCATTAGCCTAGGAGTTCACATACTTTTTCCAACCTAAACTGTGAATGTTTAAATTATGTATTCAATATAGACAAGAAAAATACAATAATTTGTGTGTTATTAGTTTTAGCAGACTGTGTTTGTCTGTTGTTGTGACTTAGATGAAGATCAGATCAAATTTGATTACCAATTTTGCAGAAATCCAGGTAATTCCAAAGGGTTCACATACTTTTTCTTGCCACTGTATGTGAAAATATGATGGATAGTGAGGGATGGAGGGGTGCATGCAGTAAAGTGCACAAATTGTATCTCTTTTTCTTATTGTACATATAGTCACACTCGCCTAAAAGCTGTGTGGGCATTTATAATGGTTCAACCAACATTCTAATTGATTTCATGTTCCTTTTTTACACCCTATAATAAAACTGATTTTGTAATTATTCTATGGCGATTGCTTTGTTTTTTCCATTATGAGAGTGGAAGAGGGCAATGATATGGTTGACAGCTGATGATCGCAGTAGCACAAACACTGGTAGCCTAAAGGCCTACATTCTTGCATTCATGGGAAAGAATTCAGTAGCAGGTAATTTTGCTGACACGCAAATGGAAGAGTTGGGAAAGGAATGGTGCCAAAAACATTTGCCGTACATAAGTTCTGTTGAACTACTTCAGTTATTTTCTCATTCTTGACAAGGAGCCGTTGTCTGAGTTGATGTTGGAAGACGTAACATGTTAGTCATGCAGCATCACTTCTATTGATGAGTAGCAAGCAGAGCTGTGCCTGCCCTAGCTCTGATCCAGGGCGTTAGTGCGGGTTCCTCCACTAATGTTACTTAGCCCTAATGCCCTAGCTCTGATCCAGGGCGTTAGTGCGGGTTCCTCCACTAATGTTATTTAGCCCTAACGCCCTAGCTCTGATCCAGGGCGTTAGTGCGGGTTCCTCCACTAATGTTACTTAGCCCTAATGCCCTAGCTCTGATCCAGGGCGTTAGTGCGGGTTCCTCCACTAATGTTATTTAGCCCTAACGCCCTAGCTCTGATCCAGGGCATTAGTGCGGGTTCCTCCACTAAAGTTACTTAGCCCTAACGCCCTAGCTCTGATCCAGGGCGTTAGTGCGGGTTCCTCCACTAATGTTATTTAGCCCTAACGCCCTAGCTCTGATCCAGGTGTCATGACGTTCGCCTGTGAGTAAGGTTTATGACCCCCCCATAAATACCTTTCTCCCTTCCCCTCTCTGACCCTACTGAAGGACTTGAATAGCCTGTGTTAAATATAGAGAGTCTGGGAACATCAAACAAATGGGGAAAAGGAACCATATTTTGGTAATAAAACCAGTTGGAAATATGCTTGGGAACGTAATGAGTATGTATGTCAGTTCTGTTGTCATCTGAGACATTATGACTGATGACAGGACGACATAAACTGTACCTGAGAAAGTATACACCCTCTAGTTATCAGAGTCACATGGAATTGTTATGCAATTTAAATGTTTGATATTGAAATTGTTTGTTAGGAGATTAAATGTAATTTTAGCTTCCAAATGAGAGAATTGGGTTTTCATAAGGAAAGTGCCCTGCTTGATCAGTGGCCCACCCCTGTGAAGAGGAGGGGTTATAAACGATGAAACACATCCTTCCCCCCTCTCCACTATATAAGCCTTTGACGAAAAGATAACCACGTTGTTCCAGTACGTGAGGTCTGCAGCCTCTACGTTAGAAGGACACACATGTCAACTAAGCCAACCTCGGCGTGAGCTATGGTATGAACTGGTATGAACTTTGAGCTTATTCACTACAGAAGTGCTACTTCCTAGCCGTTGAGTTAGCAGCGGCCGCTGTAGATGTGGGCTAGGAAAGGACGGACGACGGATCCAGTCTAACAGACGGACGAAGATACCACCACGTATCCAATTTACCACCAGAGACATTCTTCCGAGTACGTACAGGAAGATCTGTTGGCCAACCCGGCCAGCATCTACGACCAATCTACCGAAGCGCAGCTCAGAGTAAATATTTATTGCATTTTCCTTTTCCAAATGGGCGGTTTATTTAGAATGCATAAGATAATGTATTTACGATAGCATAGCTGCTGTTTGTGGTTCCTAAGTCTTCCCGCTCTTTCATTCAAGCCCAACCCCCTTTCCTTTGTGTAACCAGGTTCCGTCCACCGGGACGTTTTCTGTATGACATCATTTGTATTCTGTGTATTTGTAATTCTGCGTGATTAGTTTAGGTATTTAGTAAATAAATAATTAAACCCAATTTTGTATTGCTGATTCAACTTGTTAGCCAGGGTTCGTGAAGATAGCCAAGAATTTACAACTTTCATTATGAGACTGAAAATAAAATAAGGGTTAATATTGACTGCTATCGATGTAAAATATTACTAAGTATTTTAAGAGTTTATTCGGAAGATAACGGCTCTATAAACGTTCTTCCGTGGTGCCCCGACTTTCTAGTTAATTACATTTACATGATTAGCTTAATCAGGTAATATTAATTAGAGAAATAATTTTATAGGTTAGCATGTCATATCACTTAATCCGGCATAGCCAAAGACACGACATAATGGAGCCCCCGTGCGAGGAATCTAAAATAGGATGAAGCTTTCATTTTGATTCAGCCTATATAAAATTGAAAAGCAGATTACATAATATACCAAGTTTATTATATACATTATGGGAATTGTAGACCGGAATTATTGGTGCGTGTGTGCTCTGGAGAATCGCCTCCGTGTTGTGCTCTGAGGTAGTCAGTGGCGAGCATAAGCTATATAGTTCTGTATGAGGACTGATAAAGCTATCTGAGAAATAGTGCGTTTGGCCAAATGCTGGGCTATTTCTGCCTCTCGCGTTTCAGACGCGTGTTGGCTAGGTCATTATTAATTTCTCGAGCGAGGACAAAGACCCAGCCGATTGAAATTTAGGAGAGATTTGCTTGACCAGCGATAAGTATCTCTCTGTCTCTCTCGCGTTTCGATGCGAGTAGACCACGGTGCATTTCGATTGTTTGCCGCGAGTTCCGGTTAAAACATCGTCAAATATCGCCGAAAAGGGTTTGAACATTATACGTTATAAGTAAAACCTTTCCCTTGCCAAGGGAATCCTATGTTGAGCATTTTTCAGGCATCAAGTAGCATTAGCTTGCTCGAGATGCTAAGCTAACAAAAGGGAAAACAGCCATTTTGTTTTGTGCCACATTGTAATTCATCCGACTTGAGTTGGATTTCAGCGTGTGCCAGCAGGGACCTCTGAAGAGTCACCAGTACTTTCCTTCAAGAATAATTAGTCAGGTGACACTCAAGTCGTTACTCGTGATATCCAGACGGATATCGATGTCTTATTCAATTGAACTAATAAGTGAAATTGCCAGATTTACATTCTCAAGTGGATCTTTTAAATAAGTTTTCTAAATGAGACATTGTAATCTTTTTTCCACATTAACCTAGATGAATAAACCTCTCAGGTTAATTAAAGTTTAAATCCCAAATAGCCTATACAGGTTTGATTTATCATTAAAATGGATCAATCAGTAAAATTTGGTTTTTGCAAAACCCATTCAGTAATCCAGTACTGACAGAAGTCCCGCCCCCGCGGGAATCCCATGTGGCTTCGGCCCAAGGAAGAAGTGTACCATAGTGGGGAGTGTTCCCAACATTTGAACTACTGTTTACACTTATGATATCCAATCAATGGAGATTGTATGGATTATCATCTCATTCAATTTAATAAGTTAAATTGTTGAACATACCTTAATGTTCTTGCAATCAAATGAGACACTTTTAAACTTCCCATATTAACCTGATGAAGCAACCTCTCAGGTTAATTGAGGTTAATACCCAGATAGCCTACCCAGGTATGATTAATCATTGGCATTGATTAATCAATTCAATTTGCTTTTGCAAATTCATTCACGTCCAACTTCCACATTACTGGTACAGTACTGATGGTTCGTCAACATCTATGAATAGATTAAACTTGTCTTTGCAGCTTCCAATGAATTCCAAACCCAAACATTGAAAAAAAATAGGAACATTTTTCCTCTAAATTTTTCTAATAATGTGCAAGCTACCAAAGGAGGTGGTCACCACTCCTCCGCTAATTAGTGAACCTCAACCCATAAAAGGATCGATCTCTGACCTCAGCAGGGATACCAACTCTAATTATGACATTAGCGAGAACACAGCCGAAATTGCGAACGCTCTCCAATATCAACCATCAAACACAGGCTTTGTGACGTTCTCTCCACTTTAGCACTTATGTATCGCCATCAAAGGTTGGCTTCGGTCCAATACCACAGTGCACAGCTGAAGCAGGTGCAAGACATGGCTAACATGAGGGCACAGGTGGAGAGAACTGAGCAACTATTGACAAAAGCAGGAAATGAAAACATTCTGCTAGTCGAGGAACTGCGTTTGAAATCGGAACAATTAAAAGTAATTGCAAATACTTATGACGATGAACGAGCACAAACACTCCAACAAAATCGTTGTCTGCAGGAACAACTCGATTTAGCCAAAACTAAATGCGATGTAGTCCATGCCAAACTAGATAAATCTGTCGAGTTATCTACAAACAGGAGCGTGCAATTTGATAACATTGTCATGACGTTGGCCTGTGGGTAAGGTTTATGACCCCCCCCATAAATACCTTTCTCCCTTCCCCTCTCTTACTGACCCTACTGAAGGACTGCTGTCCTGTTAAATATAGAGAGTCTGGGAACATCAAACAAATGGGGAAAGGAACCATATTTTGGTAATAAAACCAGTTGGAAATATGCTTGATAACGTAATGAGTATGGATGTCAGTTCATTGTTATCTGTGACATTATGACTGATGACAGGACGACATAAACTGTACCTGGGAAAGTATACACCCTCTAGTTATCAGAGTCACATGGAATTGTTATGCAATTTAAATGTTTGATATTGAAATTGTTTGTTAGGAGATTAAATGTAATTTTAGCTTCCAAATGAGAGAATTGGGTTTTCATAAGGAAAGTGCCCTGCTTGATCAGTGGCCCACCCCTGTGAAGAGGAGGGGTTATAAACGATGAAACACATCCTTCCCCCCTCTCCACTATATAAGCCTTTGACGAAAAGATAACCACGTTGTTCCAGTACGTGAGGTCTGCAGCCTCTACGTTAGAAGGACACACATGTCAACTAAGCCAACCTCGGCGTGAGCTATGGTATGAACTGGTATGAACTTTGAGCTTATTCACTACAGAAGTGCTACTTCCTAGCCGTTGAGTTAGCAGCGGCCGCTGTAGATGTGGGCTAGGAAAGGACGGACGACGGATCCAGTCTAACAGACGGACGAAGATACCACCACGTATCCAATTTACCACCAGAGACATTCTTCCGAGTACGTACAGGAAGATCTGTTGGCCAACCCAGCCAGCATCTACGACCAATCTACCGAAGCGCAGCTCAGAGTAAATATTTATTGCATTTTCCTTTTCCAAATGGGCGGTAATTTAGAATGCATAAGATAATGTATTTACGATAGCATAGCTGCTGTTTGTGGTTCCTAAGTCTTCCCGCTCTTTCATTCAAGCCCAACCCCCTTTCCTTTGTGTAACCAGGTTCCGTCCACCGGGACGTTTTCTGTGTGACATCATTTGTATTCTGTGTATTTGTAATTCTGTGTGATTAGTTTAGGTATTTAGTAAATAAATAATTAAACCCAATTTTGTATTGCTGATTCAACTTGTTAGCCAGGGTTCGTGAAGATAGCCAAGAATTTACAACTTTCATTATGAGACTGAAAATAAAATAAGGGTTAATATTGACTGCTATCGATGTAAAATATTACTAAGTATTTTAAGAGTTTATTCGGAAGATAACGGCTCTATAAACGTTCTTCCGTGGTGCCCCGACTTTCTAGTTAATTACATTTACATGATTAGCTTAATCAGGTAATATTAATTAGAGAAATAATTTTATAGGTTAGCATGTCATATCACTTAATCCGGCATAGCCAAAGACACGACACAGGGCATTAGTGCGGGTTCCTCCACTAATGTTATTTAGCCCTAACGCCCTAGCTCTGATCCAGGGCGTTAGTGCAGGTTCCTCCCCTAATGTTATTTAGCCCTAACGCCCTAGCTCTGATCCAGGAAGTTAGTGCGGGTTCCTCCACTAATGTTACTTAGCCCTAACGCCCTAGCTCTGATCCAGGGCGTTAGTGCGGGTTCCTCCACTAATGTTATTTAGCCCTAACGCCCTAGCTCTGATCCAGGGCGTTAGTGCGGGTTCCTCCACTAATGTTATTTAGCCCTAACGCCCTAGCTCTGATCCAGGGCGTTAGTGCGGGTTCCTCCACTAATGTTATTTAGCCCTAACGCCCTAGCTCTGATCCAGGGCGTTAGTGCGGGTTCCTCCACTAATGTTACTTAGCCCTAACGCCCTAGCTCTGATGCAGGGCGTTAGTGCAGGTTCCTCCACTAATGTTATTTAGCCCTAACGCCCTAGCTCTGATCCAAGGCGTTAGTGCGGGTTCCTCCACTAATGTTATTTAGCCCTAACGCCCTAGCTCTGATCCATGGCGTTAGTGCGGGTTCCTCCACTAATGTTATTTAGCCCTAACGCCCACCCTCATGAAAGAATACTACTTAATCACTACTTCACAAGATCTATACAAACCTACTGGTGATTTAAACTAATTGCATTTTTAACTGAAGATCATGATTAGTTGATTATTGGAGACAGGTGTGTTAGCTGGGGCAGGGGAAAAAGTCACCAATCAAAGACACCAATCAAGCCCCCGAGGACTGGAGTTGCCCAAACCTTCACATACCAATAAAATTCCTACATGTTCACTATTATGCCTACTCAATCTCTATTGAATTTATACTGCCATTTGTGTGGGTAGTGTTGTCACTACTGAATTGCTCCTGATCCCTTTTCATTTCCTACATAAACCCTTTAATTACTATTGAAAACTGACACATTTACTGTTTGCCTATTCAAAATCACCATTGACAGCTTGTTACACTATGTCAATACTAGACTAGTGCACATTTCTTCAAGTTTCTAACTAGTTATATCATCAAACAATAAATAATAAGCAGGGTTAGGGTTTGGCCGGTGTAGGCCGTCATTGTAAATAAGAATTTGTTCTTAACTGACTTGCCTATTTAAATAAAGGTTAAATAAAAAAATACACTATATATACAAAAGTGGGCATTAATATAGAGTTGGTCCCTCTTTGCTACTATAACAGCCTCCACTCTTCTGGGAAAGCTTTTCACTAGAAGCTCAGTTGGTAGCTCAGTTGGTAGAGCATGGTGTTTACAACACCAGGGTTGGGGGTTCGATTCCCACGGGGGGCCAGCACAGAAAAAAAATTTTTTATGAAATTGTATGAAATGTAGTCGCTCTGGATAAGAGCATCTGCTAAATGACTAAAATGTAAATGTAAAAAATGTAGAATATTGCTGTGGGGACTTGCTTCCATTCAGCCACAAGAATTAGTGAGGTCAGGCACTGATGTTGGGCGATTAGGCCTGGGTCCCCAAGGTGTTCAATGGGGTTGAGGTCAGGGCTCTGTGCAGGCCAGTCAAGTTCTTCCACACCGATCTTGACAAACCCTTTCTGTATGGACCTCGCTTTTTGCACGGGGGCATTGTCATGTTGAAACAGGAAAGGGCCTTCCCCAAACTGTTGCCACAAAGTTGGAAGCACAGAATCGTCTAGAATGTAAGGGGCCTAGCCCAAACCATTATTCCAAACTTACCAGATGGTGAAACGTGATTCATCACTCCAGTGAACGTGTTTCCACTGCTCCAGAGTCCAATGGCTGCAAGCTTTTTTAAATATAATTTTATTTAACCTTTATTTAACTAGGCTACTCAGTTAAGAACAAAATCTTATTTACAAGGATGGCCTACCCCTGCCAAAACCAGACGACGCTGGGCCAATTGTGCGCCACCCTATGGGACTGACCAATCACGGCCGGATGTTATGCAGCCTGGATTCAAACCAGGGACTGCAGTGACGCCTCTTGCACTGAGATGCAGTGCCTTAGACCTCTGAGCCACTACTCCAGCCGACACTTGGCATTGCGCATGGTAATCTTAGGCTTGTGTGGAAACCCATTTAATGAAGCTCCCGACAAACAGTTATTGAGCTGAAGTTGCTTCCAGATTCAGTTTGGTACTTGGTAGTGTTGCAACCGAGTACAGATGATTTTTACGAGCTGTGTGTTTCAGCACTCTGCGGTCCCGTTCTGTGAGCTTGTGTGGCCTACCACTTTGCAGTTTTTGCTTCTAGAAGTTTCCACTTCACAATAACAGTTGATTGGGACAGCTCTAGCAGGGCAGAACTTTGACGAACTGACTTGTTGGAAAGTTGGCATCCTATGATGGTGCCATATTGAAAGTCACTGCGCTCTTAAGGCCATTCTACTACTTAATCTTTGTCTATGGAGATTGCATGGCTGTGTGCTGGATTTTATACACCTGTCAGCAACAGGTGTGACTGAAATATCCAAATCCACTAAGTTGAAGCGGTATCTGCATACTTTGTATATAAAGTGCCCTCCACTAATATTGGCACCCTTATATGTGTATTTATTGTTTATCCTCTTGGTCTTTCATTCAAAATATTCACAAAAATGTAACTTTTAATTAAAGTAAAATAATTTAAATAAAAAATTAATTCTTAACATAAAACAAATATTTTTCTCAAATATATGTGTGCCACAATTATTGGCACCCCTTCATTCAATACTTTGTGCAACCTCCCTTTGCCAAGGTAACAGCTCTGAGTCATCCCCTATAATGCGTAATGAGGTTGGAGAAAACATGGCAAGGAATCTGAGACCATTCCTCCATACAGAATCTCTCCAGATCCTTCAAATTCTGAGGTCCACGCTTGCGGACTCTCCTCTTCAGATCATCCCACAGGTTTTCTATGGGGTTTAGGCCAGGGGACTGGGATGGCCATGGCAAAACCTTGATTCTGTGGCCAGTGAACCATTTTTGTGTTGATTTTGATGTGTGCTTAAGTTCATTGTCCTGCTGGAAGATCCAACCAAGGCCCAGTTTAAGCTTCCTATCAGAGGCAGTCAGGTTTTGATTTAATATCTGCTGGTACTTGGAGTCCATGATACTATGTATCCTAACAAGTTGTCCAGGGCCTTTGGAAGAAAAACAGCCTCACAACATTAAAGATTCACCACCATACTTCACAGTGGGAATGAGGTACTTTTCTGCATGAACATCTTTCTGTCTACACCAAACCCCCCTCTGGTGTTTGTTTCCAAAAAACTATATTTTGGTCTCATCTGACCATAGAACCTGGTCCCATTGAAAGGTCTGCTAATGTTTGGCAAACTGTAGGCACTTGAGTTTGTTGTTTGATGGCAAAGGCTTTTTTAAGGTAACCCTCCCAAACAACTTGTGGTTACGTAAGTGGCTTCTGATCATAGTTAGAGACTTTGACCCCAAGATCCAACTAATGTCTGCAATTCTCCAACTGTGATCCTTGGAGATTTTTTTGGCCACTCTAACCATCCTCCTCACTGTTCGTGGGGTCAATATAGACACACGTCCTCTTTCAGGCCGATTGTTAATAGCGGAGTTTGCTCTGTGTATCACTGACCCTGGATAAGCTAGCAACTGGGATAACACAGTCAACCTTTAAGATCAATAATATATATTTTTATTAACATTTTGTTGGCTTTATAATCGTGAGAGAAATGTAACTAGTTAGTAACTAGCTAGTTAGTTATACCTAGGTAGTTTACAAGGTTAGCTGACTTTTCTCAAAACAAACCTCATTGTGGCTATCTACTTCTTGTCCCTCATGCTAGCCTTTACAGACAAAAATCACATCAGAAACACCCAAATAAAAATATTGATATGGCCAGCATTGTAGACTTTCCACCCTCTTGCTGCGGCTTCAGCTCATCACGAAATAACAGAGAAATGCTGTGAAAACCAGTGTGCTGCAAATGTTCTAAAATGTTTTGTCACCAGTGCTTGTTTTGTTGACATGTTTAGTCCTCACGCATTGTTTGCTCCTATGGCACTAATCTGGTGAGCACCTTTGGAGCTCCGTGCAAGCAAGGCATTTGATTGGTTTGATGTGTTGCGAGGCATCACTGATTTACACTGGGTTCCGACCCCTCTTTAGCTTATTTCTGCCATGGAACTTCCAGGATTCCCATTTTGAGGAACCCCACCTATTTCTATCATTTATCTTCTTAGAATGTGATTTTAAACCTAACCTTAACCCTAACTTTAACCTTAACCCTAAATCTAAACTTAAATTTAGACCAAAAAGCACATTTTTGTTTTCATTAATTTGTATGATATAGCCAATTCTTTGTGGCTGTGGTAACTAGTGGAAACTTTGTTAGAGTGGTCACTGACTATCTTGTCAATACAATACACAATGGGCGCGTTCGAGCGGATCACTTTTGTCAAGATGTTGACGTTGGTCACCACCTTTCAAAGTGTGTTGCATTATGGGTATAAATTGTTCGATTTGTGACTACATATACTACCCACCACTGTGACCTGTATGCTCTCATTGGCTGGTTCTCGCTACATATTCGTCGCCAAACCCACTGGCTCCAGGTCATCTATAAGTCTTTGCTAGGTAAAGCCCCGCCTTATCTAAGCTCACTGGTCACCATAGCAACACCCACCCGTAGCACGCGCTCCAGCAGGTATACTTCACTGGTCATCCCCAAAGCCAACACCGCCTTTGGCCGCCTTTCCTTCCAATTCTCTTCTGCCAATGACTGGAACAAATTGCAAAAATCACTGAAGCTGGAGACATATCTCCCTCTCTAATTTTAAGCATCACCTGTCAGAGCAGCTTACCGATCACTGTACCTGTACACAGCCCATCTGTAAATAGCACACCCAACTACCTTATCCCCATATTGTTATTTATGTATTTATTTTTTGCACCCCAGTATCTCTACTTGCACATCATCATCTGCACATCTACCGCTCCAGTGTTAATGCTAAATTGTAATTATTTTGCCTCTATGGCCTATATATTGCCTTACCTTCCTAATCTTACTACATTTGCACACACTGTACATAGATTTTTCTATTGTGTTAATCACTGTACGTTTGTTTGTCCCATATGTAACTCTGTGTTGTTGTTTTTTTTTCGCACTGTTTTGCTTTATCTTGGCCAGGTCGCAGTTGTAAATGAGAACTTGTTCTCAACTGGCCTACCTGGTTAAATAAAGGTCAAATAAAAAAAATTCTAAAACATGTCGACTGCAAGACCTTTACAATAACCATGTGATCAAAGGTCATGAACTTTCGACTGCAGTCGACTGGAAATTTCTGCAGTTGCTTCTCACCAACTGCAAATTGACGTCAGAACCAAAGCATTGTGGGAGAATCGTTTTTTGGAAGCAAAAGGCACTACATGCTCATAAATGGTTGAAGTCGCCACCTATTATTGGTTATTATCAATGCATGTTTACTGTTTTGAGTGGATGACTATTTAGAGCTTAAATAAATATTCCTCCTTACAATCTAATTACACAGGCTTACATCTGAAATTTCTAACATAAATACATTAAATATCCTACTTGCAACAATATACAGTGCATTCAGAAAGTGCACGTCCTGATCTGTTTCACCTGTCCTTGTTCTTGTCTCCACCCCCCGCCAGGTGTCGCCCATCTTCCTCATTATCCCCTGGGTACTTATTCCTGTGTTATCTGTTTGTCTGTTGCCAGTTTGTCTTGTTTGTCAAGCCAACCAGCGTTTTTGTGTCAGCTCCTGGTTTTCCCCAGTCTCTCTTTTCCCGTCCACCTGCCTGCCTGACCACTCGGTTTTCCGGGAACCCCGCTTACCTCCCCCGGAGCGCTACGATGGAGATTCCAGAACCTGCCGGTCCTTTCTCTCCCAGTGCTCCCTGTTTTCGAGTTGCAGCCTTCTACGAATCCCCTCAGACCGCTCAAAGACAGCATACATTATTACGCTGATGTCTGGGAGGGCAGTCGCTTGGGCCACGGCGGTGTGGGAGCAACAATCTCCTGTCTGCCTCAGTCTGGAGATATTAGTGGCGGAAGTGAGAAAAGTTTGAGGCTCCGGTGTCCGGGAGAGAGGTTGCCTGGAAGTTACTTCAGCTTTGGTAGGACTCCCTCAGTGTGGCAGACTATGTGGTGGATTTCCGCACGCTAGCAGCAGAGGGTGCCTGGAACCCGGAAGCGCTGTTTGACACGTTCCTGCACGGATTATCGGAGGAAGTAAAGGACGAGCTTGCAGCCCGGGAACTACCGACGGATCTCGACTCACTCATCGCTTTAACCATCCTGATCGATGGTCGGCTACGGGAACGTAGGAGGGAGAAGAGGTCTGATTGCGGTCCCAATCACTCACTCAAGGATCCCACCTTGCATCCGATGAACTCCGGAAGTCCTTGGCGTCTTCGTTCCCAAGAGGATCCGAGCTAACCCGAGGACTGCCGATTTTCTCCTCTGAAGACTGCCGATTTTCCTCTTCCCGAGCCGATGCAGTTTGGCAGGGCTAGGCTGTCTCCAGCCAACCGCGTACGCAGACTTAACACCCAGAGCTGTCTGTATTGCGGTAATGCTGGTCATTATGTGTCTACCTGCCCTTTTAAGAGATCTAGCTCATTGGTAGGAATGAGTACTCTGGTGGATCTTAAGGATCATTTTGCTTCTCCCCTTACTCACCCCCCTCTCCATGCCACCCTGCTGTGGGGCGACCAGTCCAAGTCTCTCCAGATACTCATCGACTCGAGGGGCTGATATGAGTCTTATAGACGTTACCCTGGCGTCCGAGCTGGGCATCCCCACTCAACCCCTCTCCATTCCTATGGATGTTAGAGCGCTGGACGGGTGCTCTCTAGGCCAGGTCAACCACCATACCACCCCCATCAACCTACGAGTTTCAGGGAACCACAGCGAGACAGTCCAATTCCTGCTAGTTGAGTCTCCACAGGTTCCCGTGGTATTGGGATACTCTTGGCTCCAGCAACACAATCCCTCCATTGACTGGTCTACTGGTGCCATCGTGCTACACTCATTACCTGAAGTCAGCTCTGCCTGCCCCGGGACGTCTTCCTGGGGGATTGGAAATTGCCCCGGAGTACCAGGACCTCCGGGAGGGATGCAGTAAGGCCCGGGCCACTTTACTTCCGCAGCACCGACCAGTATCCAAGAAGGTCAAGCCTGAGGCGCTGGCACGCTGCTATAGTGCCGCGGCTACACCCCTTGGAAGCCGAGACCTTTCCCCCCTGCTCCAAGATCATTAGCCCCTCTGCTGTTCATTCTCTGTTGCTCTGTACCCTCCGTATTTTCCTACCTTTTCTGTGTCTAGATGTAAACCCATGTATCACAGCCCTTTGTCTCCTGTTTCCTTTGCCCGTGTTGCTGTAATAAACATTGTTACTTCAACACGGTCTGCATCTGGGTCTTACCTTGATACCTGATGGAAAGTATTCAGACACCTTGACTTTTTCCACATTTTGTTACGTTACAGCCTTATTCTTAAATGGATTCAATTTTATTTTCTCATCAATCTACACACAATACCCCATAATGACAAAGCAAAAACAGGTTTTTAAAAAGAACTGAACTATGACATTTACATAAATATTTTCAAACCTTTTACTCAATACTTTGTTGAAGCACCTTTGGCAGCGATTACAGCCTCGAGTCTTCTTGGGTATGACGCTACAAGCTTGACACACTTGTATTTGGGGAGTTTCTCCTATTCTTCTCTGCAGATCCTCTCAAGCTTTCATCAAGGATCTCTCTGTACCTTGTTCCTTTCATCTTTTCCTCTATCCTGATTATTCTACCAGTCCCTGCTGCTAAAAAATCATCTTCACAGCATGATGCTACAGTATGGATGGTGCCAGGTTTCAATCTTGGTTTCCACATGAAGCTGGTTGAGAGAATGCCAAGAGTGTGCAAAGCTGTCACCAAGGCAAAGGGTGGCTACTTTGAAGAATCTCAAATATAAAATATATTTTGATTTGTTTAACACTTTTTTGGTTACTGCATGATTCCATATGTGTTATTTCATAGTTTTGATGTCTTCACTATTATTCTACAATGTAGAAAATAGTAAAAAATAAAGAAAAACCCTGGAATGAGAAGGTGTCCAAACTTTTGACTGGTACTGTATAGTCTAATCCTTTTCTGTACAGTGAGTGTTTTGTTCTTCACATGATTGAATAATGCTTTACATGCTTACTGAAAAAAGATAAATAAAGATTGAGAATTAAAGAAATACACTGCAAGTTGTAGTGATGCTGACCTGCAATCAATTACCATACAGTAAAAATCTTTGTGGACTCCATCTGTTACAATACCATGTTGCACAATCACAAATAATGAGGAAGGTACAAGGGATTGAAGTAATGGCTAACAGAGCATTTCTCATATGCTGAAAAAACACCTATATGTTCTCATTCTAGCAGACTATGTGCTGCACTTATATTTTGAGAAAACCAATACAAAACAAGTCTTGTGAATGTAGGAAAGAGCTTGGGCTGGTAACTCATTTCCTTATAATCAAGATTTTCATTCCTTGGACCATGTTCAGCATCATGTGAGAAGTGGAATTTCGATAGCATCCACTCTATTGGCAATAACAAATGTGAATGCTAGGTTTCCATCCAATTGGCGACAGATGTTAATGTGAACATTCAAAAATCCGCATAAAGAAAATATTGGTGTTTCCACCAAACTTTTTGCGAATAAAAATCAGTGCTTGATGAAGCAGCGCACACAAAATGTACTTTGTTTTAAGTTTTCATGTAGCCTATCCCTCAAAAAGTATGTTGAATTTAGTGTATTTCCATCTCATTTTCAACTCTACTGATTAAATAGCAAAACTGCCTACTCATCTTGGAATGTGTGCTCTAGCCAACATATCACAGATACAGTGCAGATAGGCTCTGTAGGTAGGCTAGTTTACATGATGAGATTATTATGGATATGAGGGAGAATATTCTGATTTGTCAAATGTTAGTCCAGCATCAATCATCAGGTCCCCAGAATGAGACCCTCGATATTTATTGGAATGGCGCATCAAGGTCACAGTGCACTTTCACCACCCTGCGAAGTTCATCATCATTTATTTAATCTGTAGCCAAATCAAATCAAATGTATTTACAAAGCCCTTCTTACATCAGCTGATATCTCAAAGTGCTGTACAGAAACCCAGCCTAAAACCGCAAACAGCAAACAATGCAGGTGTAGAAGCACGGTGGCTAGAAAAAACTCCCTAGAAAGGCCAGAACCTAGGAAGAAACCTAGAGAAGAACCAGGCTATGAGGGGTGGCCAGTCCTCTTCTGGCTGTGCCTGGTGGAGATATTAACAGAACATGGCCAAGATGTTCAAATGTTCATAGATGACCAGCAGGGTCAAATAATAATAATCACTGGGTCCAACAGGTCAGCACCTCAGGAGTAAATGTCAGTTGGCTTTTCATAGCCGATCATTCAGAGTATCTCTACCGCTCCTGCTGTCTCTAGAGAGTTGAAAACAGCAGGTCTGGGACAGGTAGCATGTCCGGTGAACAGGTCAGGGTTCCATAGCCGCAGGCAGAACAGTTGAAACTGGAGCAGCAGCACGGCCAGGTGGACTGTGGACAGCAAGGAGTCATCATGCCAGGTAGTCCCGAGGCATGGTTCTAGGGCTCAGGTCCTCCGAAAGAGAGAGAGAGAGAAAGAAAGAAAGAGAATTAGAGAGAGCAAGCTTAAATTCACACAGGACACCGGATAAGACAAGAGAAATACTCCAGATATGACAGACTGATCTTAACCCCCCAACACATAAACTACTGCAGCATAAATACTGGAGGCTGAGACAGGAGGGGTCGGGAGACACTGTGGCCCCATCCAACGATACCCCCGGACAGGGCCAAACAGGCAAGATATAACCCCACCCACTTTGCCAAAGCACAGCCCCCACACAACTAGAGGGATACCTTCAACTACCAACTTACCATCCTGAGACAAGGCCGAGTATAGCCCACAAAGATCTCCGCCATGGCACAACCCAAGGGGGGCGCCAACCCAGACAGGAAGATCACGTCAGTGACTCAACCCATTTAAGTGATGCACCCCTCCTAGGGACGGCATGGAAGAGCACCAGTAAGCCAGGGACTCAGCCCCTGTAATAGGGTTAGAGGCAGAGAATCCCAGTGGAGAGAGGGGAACCGGCCAGGCAAAGACTGCAAGGGCGGTTCGTTGCTCCAGTGCCCTTCCGTTCACCTTCACACTCCTGGGCCAGACTACACTCAATCATAGGACCTACTGAAGAGATGAGTCTTCAATAAAGACTTAAAGGTTGAGACCGAGTCTGCGTCTCTCACATGGGTAGGCAGACCATTCCATGAAAATGGAGCTCTATAGGAGAAAGCCCTGCCTCCAGCTGTTTTCTTAGAAATTCTAGGGACAGTTAGGAGGCCTGCGTCTTGTGACCATAGCGTACGTGTAGGTATGTACAGTGTAACTGATGTGAAATGGCTAGTTAGTTAGCGGTGGTGCGCGCTAATAGCGTTTCAATCGGGTGACGTCACTCACTCTGTGACCTGAAGTAGATGTTCCCCTTGCTCTGCAAGGGCCGTGGCTTTTGTGGCGCGATGGGTAACGATGCTTCGTGGGTGTCAGTTGTTGATGTGTGCAGAGGGTCCCTAGTTCAAGCCCAGGTTGGGGCGAAGAGAGGGACGGAAGCTATACTGTTACAACAGCAGGACCAAATCGGAAAGATAGGTAGGAGCAAGCCCATGTAATGCTTTGTAGGTTAGCAGTAAAACCTTGAAATCAGCCCTAGCCTTAACAGGAAGCCAGTGTAGAGAGGCTAGCACTGGAGTAATATGATATATTTTTTTGGTTCTAGTCAAGATTCTAGCAGCCATGTTTAGCACTAGCTGAAGTTTATTTAGTGCTTTATCCGGGCAGCCAGAAAGTAGAGCATTGCAGTAGTCTAACCTAGAAGTGACAAAAGCATGGATTAATTTTTCTGCACCATCTTTGGACAGAAAGTTTCAGATTTTTGCAATGTTACGTAGATGGAAAAAAGCTGTCCTTGAAACAGTCTTGATATGTTCATCAAAAGAGAGATTATGGTCCAGAGTAACGCCTAGGTCCTTCACAGTTTTATTTGAGACGACTGTACAGCCATCAAGATTAATTGTCAGATTCAACAGAAGGTCTCTTTGTTTCTTGGGACCTAGAACAAGCATCTCTGTTTTATTCGAGTTTAAAAGTAGAACATTTGCAGCCATCCACTTCCTTATGTCTGAAACACAGGCTTCCAGCGAGGGCAATTTTGGGGCTTCACCATGTTTCATCGAAATGTGCAGCTGTGTGTCATCCGCATAGCAGTGAAAGTTAACATTATGTTTCCGAATTACATCCCCAAGAGGTAAAATATACTGCTCAAAAAAATAAAGGGAACACTTAAACAACACATCCTAGATCTGAATGAAAGAAATAATCTTATTAAATACTTTTTTCTTTACATAGTTGAATGTGCTGACAACAAAATCACACAAAAATAATCAATGGAAATCCAATTTATCAACCCATGGAGGTCTGGATTTGGAGTCACACTCAAAATTAAAGTGGAAAACCACACTACAGGCTGATCCAACTTTGATGTAATGTCCTTAAAACAAGACAAAATGAGGCTAGCCATACAGGCACGTGGCCTCCACGTGCCTGTATGACCTCCCTACAATGCCTGGGCATGCTCCTGATGAGGTGGCGGATGGTCTCCTGAGGGATCTCCTCCCAGACCTGGACTAAAGCATCCGCCAACTCCTGGACAGTCTGTGGTGCAACGTGGCGTTGGTGGATGGAGCGAGACATGATATCCCAGATGTGCCTGTATGACCTCCCTACAATGCCTGGGCATGCTCCTGATGAGGTGGCGGATGGTCTCCTGAGGGATCTCCTCCCAGACCTGGACTAAAGCATCCGCCAACTCCTGGACAGTCTGTGGTGCAACGTGGCGTTGGTGGATGGAGCGAGACATGATATCCCAGATGTGCCTGTATGACCTCCCTACAATGCCTGGGCATGCTCCTGATGAGGTGGCGGATGGTCTCCTGAGGGATCTCCTCCCAGACCTGGACTAAAGCATCCGCCAACTCCTGGACAGTCTGTGGTGCAACGTGGCGTTGGTGGATGGAGCGAGACATGATATCCCAGATGTGCCTGTATGACCTCCCTACAATGCCTGGGCATGCTCCTGATGAGGTGGCGGATGGTCTCCTGAGGGATCTCCTCCCAGACCTGGACTAAAGCATCCGCCAACTCCTGGACAGTCTGTGGTGCAACGTGGCGTTGGTGGATGGAGCGAGACATGATATCCCAGATGTGCTCAATTGGATTCAGGTCTGGGGAACGGGCGGGCCAGTCCATAGCATCAATGCCTTCCTCTTGCAGGAACTGCTGACACACTCCAGCCACATGAGGTCTAGCATTGTCTTGCATTAGGAGGAACCCAGGGCCAACCGCACCAGCAAGGGGTCTGAGGATCTCATCTCAGTACCTAATGGCAGTCAGGCTACCTCTGGCGAGCACATAGAGGGCTGTGCGGCCCCCCAAAGAAATGCCACCCCACACCATGACTGACCCACTGCCAAAGCGGTCATGCTGGAGGATGTTGCAGGCAGCAGAACGTTCTCCACGGCGTCTCCAGACTCTGTCACATCTGTCACGTGCTCATTGTGAACCTGCTTTCATCTGTGTAGAGCACAGGGCGCCAGTGGCGAATTTGCCAATCTTGGTGTTCTCTGGCAAATGCCAAGCGTCCTGCACGTTGGGCTGTAAGCACAACCCCCACCTGTGGACGTCGGGCCCTCATACCACCCTCATGGAGTCTGTTTCTGACCGTTTGAGCAGACACATGCACATTTGTGGCCTGCTGGAGGTCATTTTGCAGGGCTCTGGCAGTGCTTCTCCTGCTCCTCCTTGCACAAAGGCGGAGGTAGCGGTCCTGCTGCTGGGTTGTTGCCCTCCTACGGCCTCCTCCACATCTCCTGATGTACTGGCCTTTCTCCTGGTAGCGCCTCCATGCTCTGGACACTACGCTGACAGACACAGCAAACGTTCTTGCCACAGCTCGCATTGATGTGCCATCCTGGATGAGCTGCACTACCTGAGCCACTTGTGTGGGTTGTAGACTCCATCTGATGCTACCACTAGAGTGAAAGCACCGCCAGCATTCAAAAGTGACCAAAACATCAGCCAGGAAGCATAGGAACTGAGAAGTGGTCTGTGGTCACCACCTGCAGAACCACTCCTTTATTGGGGGTGTCTTACTAATTGCATATAATTTCCACCTGTTGTCTATTCCATTTGCACAACAGCATGTGAAATTTATTGTCAATCAGTGTTGGTTCCTAAGTGGACAGTTTGATTTCACAGAAGTGTGATTGACTTGGAGTTACATTGTGTTGTTTAAGTGTTCCCTTTATTTTTTTGAGCAGTGTATATAGTGAAAACAATAGTGGTCCTAAAACGGAACCTTGAGGAACACCAAAATTAACAGTTGATTTGTCAGAGGACAAACCATCCACAGAGACAAACTGATACTTTCCGACAGATAAGATCTAAACCAGGCCAGAACTTGTCCGTGTAGACCAATTTGGGTTTCCAATCTCTCCAAAAGAATGTGATGATCGATGGTATCAAAAGCAGCGCTAAGGTCTAGGAGCACGAGGACAGATGCAGAGCCTCTGTCTGACGCCATTAAAAGGTAATTTACCACCTTCACAAGTGCAGTCTCAGTGATATAATCGGGTCTAAAACCAGACTGACGCATTTCATATACATTGTTTGTCTTCAGAAAGGCAGTGAGTTGCCTAATAAACTGCATGGTTTCCCGCGTCATATGGGGAGGATCACACACCATATCATCGCTTGTCCAGTTTACTTTGATATTCTGGTTATTTTATCAAGCCTTACCACCCCATTTCTCACATAATTCATTTTACCTACACTAAAGGACCCCACCATGTAAAACGAACGAATTATCTGTCAGTATTTTTACAATTATATCAAAACATCCTGTTTCCATCACAGGTGCCATTCATTTTTATACAGTATAACTTTACTTGCATAAAAACTGTGAATGGAATTGTGGTTAGAGATAACTTTCCATCAAATTGACTTATTGCACACAAAAGGCTGTGCATGATGTGCATAAAAATACCTTTTGCGGTCACATTCCCATGTACCGAATAAAAAATACAAGTTAAATGGGTTTGAATCGGATTTTCAACTCTACTGATGTTTTTCTCAATTTTTGTTGTTGTTGCGTTATAGCGAGTCTGCCCACTCTGATATTGGCACGTGTGCTCTAGCCAACAGCGACAGCAGATAGGCTACCTGCACGCTGTTGGCTTGAGCGCACAATTTATAGCCTAAATTATGAGAATACTGACAAAATAGCTTGTTTATTTTTATTTGTCAAACTGCAGCCAATCATCTATCATGTCACCAGAATAAGACCCTCAATATTTATTGGAAAGGAGCATCAAGCTCATCAACTTGCACTTTCAGCACCCTGTGAAGTTCATCATCATTTATTTTATCTGTAGCCTCAAATTGTATGCTTTACAGATGAGTCGCAGTGGGAGGACCACACAACATGTTATCGCGTGACTCCAAGTTTTCTTCAATAGGATTTTTTTATTTCACCTTTATTTAACCAGGTAGGCCAGTTGAGAACAAGTTCTCATTTACAACTGCGACCTGGCCAAGATAAAGCAAAGCAGTGTGACAAAAACAACAGAGTTACACATAAACAAACATACAGTCAATAACACAAAAGAAAAGAAAAATAGAAACATATATGTACAGTGTGTGCAAATGTAGTAGAGTAGGGAGATAGGCAATAAATAGGCCACAGAGGTGAAAATAATTACAATTTAGCATTAATACTGGAGTGATATATGTGCAGATGATGATGTGCAAGTAGAGATACTGGGGTACAAAAGAGCAAGAAGATAAATAACAATATGTGGATGAGGTAATCGGGTGTGCTATTTACAGATTGGCTGTGTACAGTGTGGCAGACCAGGGGGTTTGGTCAAGACGTTTACACAGATCAGACACGGACAGAGTACGATTAGCTCGGTTTCAAGGGTGTTTATTTAAATAATGAATTAAAAAGAAAAGGATAGGGTCTCATGGGGAGACCTCTCCAGGATACCGTCTTCTGGGCTCCGGGTCTTGCTGTATCCTGTCGGGCACAAAAACTGAACTCTCTCCTCATACCTCTGCAACCGCCCCCAACTATACAGGAGTCCTTCTTTCCCCACTCTTTTTTGTGTGCTGCCCTTCTGGCAGCTTTATGGGCCTTGCACAGCTGGTGAGCAATCAGCCCTTGATTACTCACCAGCTCCCAATCAGCCCCAATTAGTCCAAGCCGGAGAGCCCGTAGAGACCTGGCACGTCCAGCAGATAGAGCCATCGCCTCGTGATGTATACTCCGTCTGTCACCAGGCCTCGACGAGTCTCCCCCTGGTGGCTGACCTGCTGTACGCCACAACAGGTACAGTGATCGGTAAGCTGCTCTGACAGCCGATGCTTAAAGTTAGAGAGGGAGATAAGACTCCAGCGTCAGATATTTTTGCAATTCGTTCCAGTCATTGGCAGCAGAGAACTGGAAGGAAAGGCGGCCAAAGTAAGTGTTGGCTTTGGGGATGACCAGTGCGTGATGGTTATATATATATCAATATTTGTGCATAAAAGCGTTTCTACCGACACAAAAAGATCTCACCTTGTCTAGCCTATTTTGTTTTGTCCACATTTGGAAAGTTTGCCAAAATGTTTTACTTTACTCCCTTAAAAAGGTTGTATGGAAAGCTGGTTAGTTTCCATCCACAATTTTTATGCAAGTAAAGTCATATCATATAAAAGTAAATTACTACAGCTGTAATGGAAATGTACTTTTGGTACAATTGTATAAATGCTGAAAGATAATTTGTTCGTTGGACATGGTGGGATCTTTTGGTGTAGGTCAATTTAATTCTGCGAGAAATGGTTGTGGAAACACCTTGATGTGCAAATATTGATATAATAACCACCACATAGAAGTGGACTTGGAGTCACGCCATGATTTGTTGTTTGGTCCTCCCACACTGACCACATGCACACCAATATCCCTTTATGATTGGGGATAGGCTACTCAAGTATTCTGGTTTTGAGTTAGTGCATATAAACATCATATCCCGTTTACAATAACCAGAAAAAAATCTTGTATCTTGGTTATGAGAAACCCGGATAAGAGGCCTGGGATATGCTGATCTAATGGCATGTAAACATCTCATCCCATTTGCTGATGTTTTTGCAGTCTGTGCAGGCTCAGTTTCACATATCATGGGTGTTGTGTGATGATGTTTTCATCTGATTGTCAAACAAATCACTTCATAAAGTAGACTACCTGTTCGATCCACCATAATAATTTAGCCTACTATAATTAATGTACTATAATTTACTACTGGCTACTTTCACCCCTGATTTCCAACATTTGGTAGGCCATATTATAATTTGACATTTGGTAGGCCATTTGTTTGTTAACTATAGCTTGATACATGTCATAACTTGTTGCACCAGAAGACTAAATACATTGATATAATTAATGCCTTAGTAATCTAACACAGGTTCAGTTTTTGGTTTCGTTTAGGGACTGGAGAGAAAACGCAATAACTCCAAAACAGTGAAAAGATTGGTCCTGTGCAAAATGTCCAAATGTCATCAGTTTGATGGGTTTTAAGGAAATGAAAAGCTGACAAAATGAAGAAACATGTTTCTGATAAGATTTCAGTTGGTCTTGGTGCATATTTTATGTGGTTGAAATACTGTCTGCTTACATAACAGTGTCAATGATACTCATTCACATTTTCTCAAGAGATGTTGACAAAAATAAATATTATATATATATATATTTTCCACTTCTGTTCCTGAGGCAAAATGAACATTTGTTGTAAACTTTCACTGCAAGAAATACATAATTCTCACAGGGTCGTAAAAAATAAATAGTCTATATTATGAGATTATTATGGATAAGAGCAATAACACTTTTATTTGTCAAATGGCATCAATCATCATGTCACCAGAATAAGACCCTTGATATTTATTGGAAAAGGAGCAGTGCAAGTTGATGAGCTTGATGCTCCTTTCAATAAATATTGAGGGTCTTATTCTGGTGACATGATTGATGCTTGACTACTATTTGACAAATAAAAGTGTTATTGCATTTATCCATAATAATCTCATAATTTTTATTTAACCTTTATTTAAAACTATTTATCTAACCATTAACTAGCCTTGTATCTGTGAGCTGTTGGCTAAAGTAGACACATTTGCTATTTAATGCAACAGTTTTTGTGACAAAACTATCCGTAGAGTTGAAAATGCGATGGAAACACATTGAACTTTAGATTTGTATTCGTTAGGCCTACATGAAAACTCCGATTTGGTCCGACTGATAGAAACACACCACTGGTGGTAAAATGCGCATATTTTCTTTATGCGGATTTTTGAATATTTGCATGAAAATCAGTCGCCAATTGGATGAAAACCTAGCTACTGTCACGTTTCCTCGAAACAGCAGAAGTTGTCAGACTTGCTGTCCGTGCATGTGTTGACCTACCTCCCCCTTCGACTTCCGTCTACAGTCAGCTACTTTCGGTTTACCACTCAAACACACCCATTGGCCGTGTTCGAGAACATCAAAACGACTGCAGGGAATAGCCGACTGACTGATCTACAAATCATCTTTCATAATAAATAATTACTCATTCATATTTATAGATCAGTTGGTCACAATTTACCCATGACACATTGCTGTTTTGATCCTGTAGATCGTTCATATCATTGTGCGGGTTTCGGTATGTTCAGCAACTGTGTGATCCGCTGGGATGGTCCCTCCCTCCGTCACTCCACCCCAGCGGAGCAACGGAGAAAGAGGGAGGAAGTTTACAGAATTGAGTTCGCTGAATCTTCTCAGTCTACTTTTTGCCTTTACTTTCATTTAGCCTCTAACCTACATTCATCCGTCTCTACTTTTATTGACACCATCGCATTAACTGGTGATTTGTACACTGTCACAACTACGACCGACAGGTAAAATATTATTTTAGGATATTGTAAACTTTTTGCGAGCTAAGAAAATACTATGGGTGTATTCATTCCGCCAATTCTGTTGCAAAACGGTTCTTAAATGGAAGCGAATGGAACGGCGAGTACCTACTTGCATTTGTCCAATATAAGCGTATTTGTTTTAGTTGCAAAACTTTTTGCAACTGTTTCGCAGGATGAATACACCCCAGATTATGGTCAGCAAATGGTAGGCCTACTCTGTTTACAAATTGCTGCAGAAAAGCGCACCTTTATTTGCTTGGGATGTCAAGCAACAATGTAGCGTTTGTAAAATAAATCGAAAGTCCCCATTCTTTACACCCGATAAATACAGGTTTTTCCAGGTGTGCCTCACCTGTTGTTAGCCTCGTACGACCCACCCTGTTCTCGCGAGTATACATTCTGTACATTCCTGTTACGCTATATGTCCCTAATAACTAATGTTGTAACAGCAAGTGAGAAATGTGCCTGCTTTGATTAAAAAAAACTGTCCACGGATAGTTTACCACAATTAACGTGATTTGATCAATCTTGTAAATAATATTAATCCTTGTACAATTTTAACAAATACATTGTTAGGCCAATTTAGGCCATCACCATATCCATAATGTTGTAGCCATAACTATAAAATATTAGTAAAATGGTGAGTGAGTGGCTGCTCTATTTCACAAGACCAAAGGAAATGCAAAAAGCATGTGATTGGTGATGTGAGATTGTAATCCTCAGCTGGAGGAGAGCCAATTTCACAGCAAGATCTGGATTCTGTGTAATACTTGATCCAGAGCTTGATCTGAAGTTAAAATTACTTGTAGCTTCATTTGGAGAACGGGGATCAACCAACCACAGCTATGATATTATCTCTCTCTCTCTCTCTCTCTCTCTCTCTCTCTCTCTCTCTCTCTCTCTCTCTCTCTCTCTCTCTCTCTCTCTCTCTCTCTCTCTCTCTCTCTCTCTCTCTCTCTCTCTCTCTCTCTCTCTCTCTCTCTCTCTCTCTCTCTCTCTCTCTCTCTCTCTCTCTCTCTCTCTCTCTCTCTCTCTCTCTCTCTCTCTCTCTCTCTCTCTCTCTCTCTCTCTCTCTCTCTCTCTCTCTCTCTCTCTCTCTCTCTCTCTCTCTCTCTCTCTCTCTCTCTCTCTCTCTCTCTCTCTCTCTCTCTCTCTCTCTCTCTCTCTCTCTCTCTCTCTCTCTCTCTCTCTCTCTCTCTCTCTCTCTCTCTCTCTCTCTCTCTCTCTCTCTCTCTCTCTCTCTCTCTCTCTCTCTCTCTCTCTCTCTCTCTCTCTCTCTCTCTCTCTCTCTCTCTCTCTCTCTCTCTCTCTCTCTCTCTCTCTCTCTCTCTCTCTCACACACACACACACCAGCTGAAATATATATATAAACACATTTTTAC
Organism: Salmo trutta; assembly: GCF_901001165.1. NCBI lineage: Eukaryota > Metazoa > Chordata > Actinopteri > Salmoniformes > Salmonidae > Salmo > Salmo trutta. The sequence continues at coordinate 55,816,705 of NC_042975.1, forward strand.
CTGGACAATTCTGTACACAATGGAAAGAGGCCCGTGCAGAGAATACTGTAAGCAATGACCATTGGAGTATGGCCTTGGAGGCTCAGGCTGTAGTAGGTAACATAATTATGGAATGTGGTTGAAATCTTAAACTGAAGCCCTCTTGTCAGTTAACCCACTGCTCCTAGGCCATCATTGAAAATAAGAATTTGTTCTTAACTGACTTGCCTAGTTAAATAAAGGTAAAATAAAGGTTCAATAAATGATGTTATACTACCCTGTTCTAGTACTTATTCTACTACTCTTTACTCAGAGGCATTCTTACCCTCTTAGAGCAGCACAAGGCTCAGCCACTGAACTCGTGAAGGCTTAAACCAGATATCCTTGGCTTTTACTATGAGGCTGACTGCTGCATTGTTAGCCTCAGATGTGGAGTCATGCCTTTTCAGATTTACTAGGTAATTGGCTTACTGTGGGTTACCAGGGGTTCTGTTCATGCAGCATGTGTTAGGCCTTGTGATAGGCCATTTGTTCCCAGAGTTTTCCCTTGTGGTCAAACAGAACAGGGCCCGGTATTATGATACCGATGATTTGTCACCACAGATGCTTTGTTTAAGTTTCTGCCACTGTGGCTAGATGGAGTAGGTCTACAGCTACATCTAGTGGTTGCGTCGGGGACAACAGTTGTTGACAAGTGTAGCATTGACGCTAAAAGGTGCAGCACGGTCAATCCAATGTCTGCATGGTGATATGGCCTCTGCAGAAGTCAGGGCATTCATACTTCGCGGTGCATCAGAGAGCTGTTGCGAAGGAAGCTGTCAAGGAAGTGAGTTTGTGTTTATACACAACCTCCCACCCTCACCTACTGTCAACCAATCATAAATAAGAATTTCTTCTTAATAACTCATGAAAAAAGCTTTACGGAGCCCTCTGTATTGTTTAAAAATTTGAGAGGTGCACGGCGTTGTAGTACAGATCTCATTTTGACAACGTAGTTGCATCACACCATCCATATGGCGCCTCCGACAACATTTTCGAATCAAATGTCTTTTAGCCAAACGCCTCATTCTCCTAACCTGCTACATTAATTCACCTAACTTGCTGCGTTAGTTGTACTAACCTGCCACGTTAATTAATCAAACCCACCACGTTATCCTAACCTGACAAGTTAATTATCCTAACCTGCTATGTATCCTAAACAAACCATCTGTGCCGACAAATCATCAGTATCACCACACCTGTTTTCCGATAGTGATGGAATTCATGCTGACAAGTGTTTTAATGATGCATCGTTCCTACAACAGTCGAAGATGTGGCGCAGTGGTCTAAGGCACTGCATTGCACTGCATCGCTGTGCCACTAGAGATTCTGGTTTCGAGTCCAGGCTCTGTCGCAGCCGGCTGCAGCGCACAATTGGCCCAGTGTCATCTGGGTTAGGGGAGTGTTTGGCCGGCAGGGATGTTCTTGTCCCATTGCGCACTAGTGACTCCTGTGGCGGGCCAGGCGTAGCGAATGCTGACACGGTCGCCAGGTGCACGGTATTTCCTCCGACACATTGGTGCTTCAGGGTTAAGTGGGCATTGTGTCAAGAAGCAGTGCGGCTTGGTTGGGTTGTGTTTCGGAGGATGCACAGCTCTTGACCTTCACCTCTCCCGAGTTCGTATGGGAGTTGCAGCGATGAGACAAGACTGTAACTACCAATTGGATACCACTAAATTGGGGAGAAAACAGGGTAAAAAAAACTAAAATAATAAGATATATACTGCTCAAAAAAATAAAGGGAACACTTAAACAACACAATGTAACTCCAAGTCAATCACACTTCTGTGAAATCAAACTGTCCACTTAGGAAGCAACACTGATTGACAATACATTTCACATGCTGTTGTGCAAATGGAATAGACAACAGGTGGAAATTATAGGCAATTAGCAAGACACCCACAGTAAAGGAGTGGTTGTGCAGGTGGTGACCACAGACCACTTCTCAGTTCCTATGCTTCCTGGCTGATGTTTTGGTCACTTTTGAATGCTGGCGGTGCTTTCACTCTAGTGGTAGCATCAGACGGAGTCTACAACCCACACAAGTGGCTCAGGTAGTGCAGCTCATCCAGGATGGCACATCAATGCGAGCTGTGGCAAGAAGGTTTGCTGTGTGTCAGCGTAGTGTCCAGAGCATGGAGGCGCTACCAGGAGACAGGCCAGTACATCAGGAGACGTGGAGGAGGCCGTCGGAGGGCAACAACCCAGCAGCAGGACCACTACCTCCGCCTTTGTGCAAGGAGGAGTAGGAGGAGCACTGCCAGAGCCCTGCAAAATGACCTCCAGCAGGCCACAAATGTGCATGTGTCTGCTCAAACGGTCAGAAACAGACTCCATGAGGGTGGGATGAGGGCCCGACGTCCACAGGTGGGGGTTGTGCTTACAGCCCAACACCGTGCAGGACGTTTGGCATTTGCCAGAGAACACCAAGATTGGCAAATTCGCCACTGGCGCCCTGTGCTCTTCACAGCTGAAAGCGGGTTCACACTGAGCACGTGACAGACGTGACAGAGTCTGGAGACGCCGTGGAGAACGTTCTGCTGCCTGCAACATCCTCCAGCATGACCGCTTTGGCAGTGGGTCAGTCATGGTGTGGGGTGGCATTTCTTTGGGGGGCCGCACAGCCCTCTATGTGCTCGCCAGAGGTAGCCTGACTGCCATTAGGTACCGAGATGAGATCCTCAGACCCCTTGTGAGACCATATGCTGGTGCGGTTGGCCCTGGGTTCCTCCTAATGCAAGACAATGCTAGACCTCGTGTGGCTGGAGTGTGTCAGCAGTTCCTGCAAGAGGAAGGCATTGATGCTATGGACTGGCCCGCCCGTTCCCCAGACCTGAATCCAATTGAGCACATCTGGGACATCATGTCTCACTCCATCCACCAACGCCACGTTGCACCACAGACTGTTCAGGAGTTGGCGGATGCTTTAGTCCAGGTCTGGGAGGAGATCCCTGAGGAGACCATCCACCATCTCATCAGGAGCATGCCCAGGCGTTGTAGGGAGGTCATACAGGCACGTGGAGGCCACACACACTACTGAGCCCCATTTTGACTTGTTTTAAGGACATTACATCAAAGTTGGATCAGCCTGTGGTGTGGTTTTCCACTTTAATTTTGAGTGTGACTCCAAATCCAGACCTCCATGGGTTGATAAATTGGATTTCCATTGATTATTTTTGTGTGATTTTGTTGTCAGCACATTCAACTATGTAAAGAAAAAAGTATTTAATAATATTTTTTCATTCATTCAGATCTAGGATGTGTTATTTTAGTGTTCCCTTTATTTTTTTGAGCAGTGTATTTTATATTAGAGATTCTTCAAAGTAGCCACCCTTTGCCTTGATGACAGCTGTGCACACTCTTGGCATTCTCTCAACTAGCTTCACCTGGAATGCTTTTCCAAAAGTCTTGAAGGAGTTTCCACATATGCTGAGCACTTGTTGGCTGCTTTTCCTTCACTCTGCGGTCCAACTCATCCCAAACCATCTCAATTGGGTTGAGGTCGGGTGATTGTGGAGGCCAGGTCATCTGATGCAGCACTCTATCACTCTCCTTCTTGGTCAAATAGCCCTTACACAGCCTGGAGGTGTGTTGGGTCATTGTCCTGTTGAAAAACAAATGATAGTCCCACTAAGCGCAAACCAGATGGGATAGCGTATCGCTGTAGCATGCTGTGGTAGCCATGCAGGTTAAGTGTGCCTTGAATTCTAAATAAATCACAGAGAGTGTCACCAGCAAAGCACCCTACACTATCACACCTCCTCCTCCATGCTTCACGGTGGGAACCACACATGCGGAGAACATCCGTTCACTTACTCACTTACTCCACCTATTCCGCTGGAGCGGAATAGGTGGAATGGTATCAAATACATTAAACACATGGTTTCCAGGTGTTTGATACTATTCCAGTTGCTCCGTTCCAGCCGTTATTATGAGCCATCCACCCCTCAGCAGCCTCACAAAGACGGCAGTTGGAACCAAAAATCACAAATTTGGACTCATCAGACCAAAGGACAGATTTCCACTGGTCTAATGTCCATTGCTTGTGTTTCTTGGCCCAAGCAAGTCTCTTCATATTATTGGTGTCCTTTAGTAGTGGCTTCTTTGCAGCAATTCAACCACGATGGCCTGATTCACGCAGTCTCCTCTGAACAGTTGATATTGAGATGTGTTTATTACTTGAACTCTGTGAAGCATTTATTTGGGCTGCAATTTCTGAGGATGGTAATTCTAATGAACTTATCCTCTGCAGCAGAGGTAGTTCTGTGTCTTCCTTTCCTGTGGCGGTCCTCATGAGAGCCAGTTTCATCATAGCGCTTGATGGTTTTTGTGACTGTACCTGAAGAAACTTTTAAAGTTCTTGACATTTTCCAGATTGGCTGACCTTCATGTCTTAAAGTGGACTATCGTTTCTCTGTGCTTATTTGAGCTGTTCTTGCCATAATATGGACTTGGTCTTTTACCAAATAGGGCTGACTTCTGTATACCGCCCCTACCTTGTAACAAGACAACTGATTGGCTAAAACGCATTAAGAAGGAAAGAAATTCCACAAATTAACATTTAATAAGGCACGCCTGTTAATTAAAATGCATCCCAGGTGACTACCTCATGAAGCTGGTTGAGAGAATGCCAAGAGTGTGCAAAGCTGTCATCAAGGCAAAGGGTGGCTACTTTGAAGAATCTCAAATATTTGTTTAACACTTTGTTGGTTACTACATGATTCCATATGTGTTATTTCATATTTTTGATGTCTTCACTATTATTCTAAAATGTAGAAAATAGTAAAAAAAAACCTTGGTAGGTGTTTCCGAACTTTTGACTGGTACTAAATACTGAACAAAAATATAAACCCAAAATGTAAAGTGTTGTTCCCATATTTCTTGTGCTCAAATAAAAGATCCCAAAAATGTTCCATATGCACAAAAAGCTTATTTCTCTATAATGTTGTGCACAAATTTGCTTACATTCCTGTTAGTGAGCATTTCTCATTTGCTAAGATAATACATCCACCTGACAGCTGTAGTATATCAAGAAGTTTATTAAACCGCATGATCATTACACAGGTGCCCCTTGTGCTGGGGACAATAAAAGGCCACTCTGAAATATGCAGTTTTGTCAAACAACACAATTCCCCTCAAGTTGAGGGAGCTTGCAATTGGCATGCTGACTACAGGAATGTCCACCAGAGCTTTTGGCAGATAAGGTAATGTTATTTTCTCTACCATAAGCCGCCTCCAATGTCATTTTAGAGAATTTGGCAGTACGTCCAACCGGTCACACAACCGCATACCACGTGTAACAACGCCAGCCCAGGACCTCCACTTTCGGATCCACGCTCCTACCTTTTTTTTTAAGGTATCTGTGTCCAACAGATGCATATCTGTATTGCCAGTCTTGTGAAATCCATAGATTATGGCCTAATGAATTTATTTAAATTGACTGATTTCCTTATATGAACTGTAACTCAGTAAAATCTTTGACATTTTTGCATGTTGCGTTTCTATTTTTGTTCAGTGTACATTGAGACAAATTACAGACAGTAGCCTACAAGTAGAAAAATATAACTAACTTGATTGAAATTGGCCTATAGCCTACTGTTTATATTTGAATGCAGTCATCTCGGTTTGTTTGTGTCAACTGCAAAGACATTGGCAACTTTGTACTTGTAGTCAACTTTGTTCTGATGTTATCGGCATCCCCCAACCATACACACACCCCATTTCCACACACACACGCTACTAAGACACAGGCAATACTGCTGATACAACATTTGCGGTACAGTACAGCATTTCTCAACCATTTTTGTACTAGTACTGGTGAGACATGGTCCTCCTTTTTTTACCAGCTAATGCTTAAAACAAATACAATATGTAAAAATACCACTGCAGATTAAACTCACCACTATAACTTTGCCTCTACTCTAGCCATTGTGTTTGCCTCCCTGTTATGCTGTCTGTCTCTGCATCTTCTCTGCTGTTACTCTGTGCATCTTCTTGTTCTGTCTGTCTGTCTGCTTAAGCCTTATAGATTATAAAAGCCAAGCTAACAACTTAGGCTATATTGCAAATTAGTGCCTGTCATATTTGTTCTTTTGAATTAACAACTACCCCAAGTGTTAATTAGGGTAGTAGGGGGTAACTAGCCCCCTGGGGTAACAAAAAATGTCCTCTGTGTCATCACAACTTTCTGAGATATTTTTGCACTTTACTGTTTGACCAAATCCTGGTTTTAGCCGCCAAAGAAATTGTACGTTTTAAGTGAGGTGACAATGTAGAATGTGCTCTTTCTACGTTTATAGGCACATTTAAAAAAAAATTACAATCCATGAACTTGGCTGTAATTGATGAGTCGGAGCAGGAATCTTTGCGGATGCCGCATTTGAATTTGAATGTGAGTTTGCGTGAACTCACCTCAGCCTATCAGAAAACAGGCAGTAGGGCTGATCATTATCTGATCAGCCAAATAATCATTATAGATTAGCATAACAGAGAAATTGTGCAAAAATCTAAAATGAGAAACTTAACAGACCCATTTGTATATAAACAAATATTTTTGCGTGTCAATTTTGACCAGCCCACCGAACTAAAAAATGGTCCAGCCCATCTGGCATTTTCCAGAATTGCCAGATGACCAATCTGCCGCTGGAGAGACAGATAAACCATGTGATTCTAAGTTTAGCAGAGTGTATAAAGTGTAAGGGCACAAATGTTCATTAAATTAAATGTAGCTTTTGTATGCTACTTTCTGTAATTTTTGAACTGCATCTGAGGTTTACTTGTTTGGTGACCTAGGTCTTGTTCATTAGGGCACGCCGTAACAAAATGTTTTGCAATGGAAACAAAAACAAGTGTTTCTTTTTGAATGAGTCCAGGGGTGTATTTATTAGTCGGATTCTGTTGCAAAACATTTTTGCAACGGAAACCTTTTACTCCAAACCAAAGGAGGTTGGTGGCACCTTAATTTGGGTGGACGGGTTTGAGGTAGCTCAGTTGGTAGAGCATGGTGTTTGCAACGCATGCTGTTTGCAATGCCAGGGTTGTGGGTTTGATTCCCACGGGGGGCCAGAACAGAAAAAAAATGATATGAAATGTATGCATTCACTACTGTAAGTCGCTCTGGATAAGAGTGTCTGCTAAATTACTAAAATGTAAATGACTAAAATGTAATGGCTGGAGCGGAATAGGTGGAATGGTATCAAATACATTAAACACATGGTTTCCAGGTGTTTGATACTATTCCAGTTGCTCCGTTCCAGACGTTATTATGAGCCATCCACCCCTCAGTAGCCTCCAACTGCTCCAAACATTGTTGAGTTCCATTTTGTTCTTAAAGGGAAGTTGTAGTTCAGTCATCTCTCTTAAAAAAAATAAGTGTCTGCAAGAAGTTGGAAGGAACCATGTGGACTTCACTCCACTTTAGAGCATGGAAGAATTTGTCATTCATAGATGTGCAGCTCATGTCAAATACTTAGCATAGTATTCAGATTGGAATGGCAATGCGTGGAAACCATACAATTAAAATACACTACAACTTCCGTTTATGAACCCAGCAGCTTTTACGTCATGTTGAAGAGCGTCTGGAGTAAATCATTTATGTTGCAAAACGTTTTTCAACACTATCCAACTAATGAATACACCCCTGGTAGTTCCTCTTTGTTTCATTCAGTTTTCTTCTGTTTGGTGCCTAATGAACACGACCCGGTTGACATGCATCCATCCACAGTCGCACAGTTAAATTATGATGATTATGATGAACTCTAGACTCTAACAGCTCACTGTCTGCCTCACTCTGCAGATCAGTGAGTATCAGCAGAAATGGAGGACGGGACTCTACTGCAGAACATGCGCCAAGCACCCAAACCAAGTACTCCTGTGCTTGGTATGCTACCCTACATACAGTTTTCAAGCTGTGTTTTTAAACTGTGTTTTTGTGTTGTCTTATGTGTGAATGTATGGGTGTGGGTGTTAGCCGTTTTTTTTTCATAGTTCCTCTGTGCCATTATATGTAACCACTTGTGACCGCATGTTTTATCTGATGCAACTGTAGTCTTATTTTCTCTGCCTGGTGTTTTGAGGTAGCTTGTTGATAAGTGGCTAGCCACTGTACACCGCTGAAAGGAATAATACACAAAAACGATCTTTTTGGTATTTTTTTCATTAATCCACAGTAGATACAGTTCCAAAATGTTTTGCATGTCAGGATTTAAGTTTTCAAGATATAGGACTTTCAAAAAGCTAATTGTAACTTGCCACATCATCATGAATGCAGAAACATTGAAAGATAACTTGTGATTGTCTGCCTTGTTCCTCTGCGCTTTCAGTCATATCCAAACTCATCATGACTGCCTTGCCAGTTGCCCAGATCACAATAGGTATGTATCATATACTATTAATTAAAAGTATTTTTATTATCACACGCATATGTAATGTTAGTTACCTTTGTTTAGCCTACTTTCTGACACCCATACACCTTCTTCTCCCAACTAGGTGGTATGTTCCTGGAGAACTGCCCCCAGCAGCGCTATATCCCCATCTACCTGGTGGTGACGGGGGTGTTTGCCCTGGCCCTGGCTGTCCTGTCATGCCTACCCTGCACCAGGGAGCAGGATGAGGGGGAGCAGCAGAGCCCTCTCAGCAGCCTTTGTACCGCCTGGAACTCTCTAGTGTCACTATTCCTCTTCTGCTGGTTCATAGCGGGTGAGAAAAGATGAGAGTGGTTGTAAATGGTGTGAACAACAGTGAGATGTAAAAAGGAAAGTTGTAGGTACTTAAAGGGCTATTGCACTTACTGATTTGGCGTTGTTTTAGATTTGGTTCATTAAGAAATGCTAGCGGCCATGCCTGAGTAAAAAAGTATCTATTATATTGACAAGAAAGCCGAGTGACCGCTCTAACAATGAAAATACATGTCCTCAATGATTGAAGGCAGGCGAGATCAGGTGGGACCATTCTAGCCAATGAGGGGGCAGATAGTTGCCGGAATGCCTGGTGCATCCACTTATGTCAGTACATTGGTAACAGCCTAAACATTATGAAACTTCTATCTGATCAAATAAGCCTGACGTAATTTGACACTCTCTCATAGACCTCCATACAAAAAAGGTCTCATCTCACACAGACAGATTTTAGTCGGAGTAAATCCTCTCGCTTTGCCTCTTCCTCTCTGACTGAATTCAAACGTGAGTTGGTTTCGGGGGGTGGTTTGAGGTGGGATTACTCCGCCAAAAATCTGTCCATTTGAGATGAGACCTTTCCTTTCCAAAGCAAAAACAGATTAAGAAAAACGGAAATATCACATTTACATAAATATTCAGACCCTATACTCAGTACTTTGTTGAAGTACCTTTGGCAGTGATTACAGCCTTGAGATTTCTTGCGTATAACGCTACAAGCTTGGCACACCTGTATTTGGGGAGTTTCTCCCATTCTTCTCTACAGATCCTCTCAAGCTCTGTCTGGGCTGGGGACCGTCACTGCACAGCTATTTTCAGGTCTCTCCAACGATGTTTGATCGTGTTCAAGTCCGGGCTCTGGCTGGGCCACTCAAGGACATCGTATGCCTAAGCCACTCCTGCTTTGCCCTGGCTGTGTGCTTAAGGTCATTGTCCTGTTGGAAGGTGAACCTTTGCCCCAGTTTGAGGTCCTGAGCACTCTGGGGCAGGTTTTCATCAAGGATCTTTCTGTACTTTGCTCTGTTCATCTTCCCCTCGATCCTGACTATTCTCCCAGTCCCTGCTGCTGAAAAACATCCCCACAGCATGATGGTGCCACCACCATGCTTCACTGTGCCAGGTTTACTCCAGATATGAGGCTTGGCATTCAGGCCAAAGAGTTCAGTCTTGGTTTCATCATACCAGAGAATCTTGTTTCTCACGGTCTGATAGTCTTTAGGTACCTTTTGGCAAACTCAAAGTGGGTTGTCATGTGCCTTTTACTTGCCACCCTGCCGTCTGGCCACCCTACCATAAAGACCTGATTGGTGGAGTGCTGCAGAGATGGTTGTCCTTCTGGAAGTTTCTCCCAGAAGAACTCTGGAGCTCTGTCAGAGTGACCATCGGGTTCTTGGTCACCAGATTCTCTGGTATGGTCCTTCTCCCCCGATTGCTCAGTTTGGCTGGGTGGCAAGCTCTAGGAAGGGTCTTGATGGTTCCAAACTTCTTCCATTTAAGAATGATGGAGGCCACTGTGTCCTTGGGACCTTCAATGCTGCAGAATTTCATGAGGTAGTCACCTCAAATACATAGTTTTGATGTCTTCACTATTATTCTACAATGTAGAAAATAGTAAAAGTAGGTGTGTCCAAACTTTTGACTGCTACTTTATGTAGATAAAGTATTTGTTTTTTATTTTGAATAACTTTGCAAACATTTCTAAAAACCTGTTTTCACTTTGTCAATATGGGGTATTATCAGTTGATTTGATGAGATTTAAAAAAAATAATAACAATTTTTTAGAATAAGGCAACAGAATGTGCAAAAAGTCACGGGGTCTAAATACTTTCCGTATGCACTGTATAAAAAGGAAGGACCAAGTATTCCAAGTCGCAAGCCTCTGAGGATCAATGAGGTAACTGGGAGGCTCCAACAAAAGGAAAGAGAATCCAATCCTGGACTCTGACCCTCTCCCTAGCCATATTACTGACACATTGGCAGTCTTGACCGCAGTAAAATTCCACGTGACCATTGAGTCACGGTAACCTCCTCTTCTGCACTCTGGACATGAGTTGGTACTACCCAACTTGGTAACGATCAACAGGTTGCTAATGGCCTGGTACTCAGGGCTCTATTGTCTCTGCATCAGGTCGCTAATGGCCTGGTACTCAGGGCTCTATTGTCCCTAGGTATAGGTACGATACATTTATTAAACATAAGAATGAGTGTGAGTTTGTCTCACAACCCGGCTCATGGGAAGTGACAAAGAGCTCTTATAAGACCAGGGCACAAATAATAATATAATAATCAATAATTTTGCTCTTTATTTAACCATCTTACATATAAAACCTTATTTGTTCATTGAAAATTGTGAATAACTCACCACACGTTAATGAGAAGGGTGTGCTTGAAAGGATGCTCATACCTCTGCAATGTTGGGTTGTATCGGAGAGAGTCTCAGTCTTAAATCATTTTCCACACACAACTAAATGCAGGCACAGACTTTCATGCTAGTGAGGGCCGAGAATCCACTCTCACATAGGTACGTGGTTGCAAAGGGCATCAGTGTCTTAACAGCGCGATTTGCCAAGGCAAGATACTCTGAGCGCAGCCCAATCCAGAAATCTGGCAGTGGCTTCTGATTAAATTCCATTTTCACAGAACCGCTTGTTGCAATTTCGATGAGGCTCTCTTGTTCAGATATTGATAAGTGGACTGGAGGCAGGGCATGATAATGAATTCAGTTGTTTGTGTCATCCGTTTCGGGAAAGTACTTGCTTAATTGCGCACCCAACTCACTCAGGTGCTTCGCTATATCACATTTAACATTGTCCGTAAGCTTGAGTTCATTTGCACACAAAAAAAATCATACAATGATGGAAAGACCTGTGTGTTGTCCTTGTTAATGCAAACAGAGAAGAGCTCCAACTTCTTAATCATAGCCTCAATTTAGTCCCGCACATTGAATATAGCTGAAGAGTCCCTGTAATCCTAGATTCAGATTATTAGGCGAGAAAAAACATCACCCAGATAGGCCAGTTGTGTGCGAAACTCGTCATAATGAAAGCGGTCAGACAAGTGAAAATTATGGTCAGTACAGAAAACTTTAAGCTCGTCTCTCAATAAAAAAAAATGTGTCAATACTTTGCCCTTTGATAACCAGCACACTTCTGTATGTTGTAAAAGCGTTAGATGGTCGCTGCCCATATCATTGCATAGCGCAGAAAATACACGAGAGTTCAGGGGCCTTGCTTTAACAAAGTTAACCATTTTCACAGTAGTGTCCAAAACATCTTTCAAGCTGTCAGGCGTTCCCTTGGCAGCAAGAGCCTCTCGGTGGATGCTGCAGTGTACCCAAGTGGCATCGGGAGCAACTGCTTGCACGCGCGTTACCACTCCACTATGTCTCCCTGCCATGGCTTCTGCAAAAGACCTGAGACTGGGACGGAGATTTGTCTTCCAACAAGACAATGATCCAAAACATAAAGCAAAATCTACAATGGAATGGTTCACAAATAAATATATCCAGGTGTTAGAATGTCCAAGTCAAAGTCCAGACCTGAATCCAATCGAGAATCTGTGGAAAGAACTGAAAACTGCTGTTCACAAACGCTCTCCATCCAACCTCACTGAGCTCGAGCTGTTTTGCAAGGAGGAATGGGCAAAAATTTCAGTCTCTCGATGTGCAAAACTGATAGAGACATACCCCAAGCGACTTACAGCTGTAATCGCAGCAAAAGGTGGCGCTACAAAGTATTAACTTAAGGGGGCTGAATAATTTTGCACGCCCAATTTTTCCGTTTTTTATTTGTTAAAAAAGTTTGAAATATCCAATCCACTTCATGATTGTGTCCCACTTGTTGTTGATTCTTCACAAAAAATTACAGTTTTATATCTTTATGTTTGAAGCCTGAAATGTGGCAAAAGGTCGAAAAGTTCAAGGGGGCCGAATACTTTCGCAAGGCACTGTACCAACACATCTTGACCACCAAAGTCCATTTGATGTCACAAAGCTGTCCAGTACTTTAAAAATATCCTCTCCTGTCATCCAGGTTTCCAGTGGTTTGCAGAAGAGTATGTCTTCCTTAATTGACATTCCATAAATGTTAACGGACATATATCCGGAGCTGTGCCAGGCCCGCCACGTCTGTTAACTCATCCAGCAGTAATGCATAGAATTCACTGGCTTGTATGCGAAGCAGTAATTGTTTTAAAACATCTCCTGCCATGTCACTGATGCATCATGAAACAGTTGTTTGATGATGGCATTGTCTGTATAGTTTTTTTTGCCTTTTCCCCCTGCATTGTCCCAGCCATATCCGCGGCAGCAGGAAGAATTAAGACTTCCACAATAGTATGGGGCTTGCCTGTCCTAGCCACTCGGTAGCTCACCATATAAGATGCTTCTATCCCCTTCTTATTAATGGTATCTGTTGCTTTTATACATTTCTTACTACTCGAGAGCGTCTTAGTTCTTCCACAAAATACTCCCGTAGCTTATTTTTCAAATTGGCATGTTTTGTTTCTAAATGTCTGTGCAAGAGTGAAGGTTTCATATAACTCACTGTGTCTGAGGAAAGGCACTACTCCCAATATAAGTGAAGCCCAAATCAATGTAGTTCTCATCATATTTACGCCTCTTCGATGGTCCAACGTCTGTCTGTTGTTCGGTGCTTTCCCGGGTAAGGGGGCAATAGCTCTTCAGCTGCATTAGATTCACAACTGTAAGTGTCCATGCTAGCTGGGCTAACAACAAATGTAGAATTACTGATGCTGCATTGGATGTGCTCGCGGAAACAGAACAACTTATGTCGTCGACAGGTGCAGTTGTAGTACTGCTGGTAGTAGCAGTATTACCAGTAGAGGTGGTATGTGTCTCCGTGGACCTGGGCCTTACTAAACGGGCTGTTTGAAAATGTGAAGAAATTATTTCAAAAAATAAATGTGAATCACATTTTTATTTGGCGTACCCCCGACGGCATTGCGCGTACCCCAGTTTACCGCAATGCCGTTTACCGCAATGCCGTTTACCGCAATGCCGTTTACCGCAATGCCGTTTACCGCAATGCCGTTTACTGGATGGACTGGTTACCTGATGCTACTGTACACTCCAAACTTTCTATCCTTTAGTCTGTGACAGAATGTATAGGCCAAGGCAATGTTGATGGTTCATTGATTGTGTAGGGCTGCTTACAATTATTAGCCTACAATTATTGTGAATTTGTATTTGATTTTGAATAGCCTAGTAATTGGGAATTTTTATATTTTCATAATTAATAGGCTGACACATCTCACCACCATGTATTTCTGTCTCCTTCATTCCTTTCTCAAGTGCACAAAGAGAGGGGCAGTAAACAGTTTAATGAAATATGTTTAGTTGTGAAAACATGTTACTATCAATGTTCCCGAACAGATTTCACTTGGTTTCCCAAATGAAGTACTGGGTAGCTGCAGGAATAGGGTCAGAGAGCCCATGGCATACAGAGTTTGGGCTGAATATCGCCTTTCGTCCAGAGAGACTGCATGCTCCTCAAACAGTGGTTGATGTGTGGAGTGAAATAACTGTAGTAGCCTACCCCGCATGAGTGGAAAACCAACTGGAGGGAAAGTGGCCTCCACTATTCAAGTGCATACGGATGACATGTATTTTTACCCCCTGCCCCTGCCCCTGCCCATTTGATAATGGGCCATTCTAAATCTAAACTCATTTGACATATTAGTAAAGACAAGATTAAATTGAGAATGGTGATTGGGGAAAATATGATCACTTGATGACAGAACAGCCTGTGCAGCCTGAGGGAAGGAACAGAGTGCAAGATTTTTCTTTTACTTTCTCAAATCATCAGTAGCCTAAAGTCGCATCATGCAGCACATATATGTTTTGATTTCTAAGACATTCTAAGGTTTGTATCATTCAACACTAAAGTTAAGTCTAGGTATTCTCAACCTGTTTCAAATGATCAATTTTCCGCTCCAGGAATGGGCAAAATATCCTTTCTATTTTATTCAGCTATGTTCAATTATATTGTTCTTACTATAAAATCATATAACATAAAATAATAGCACAGGGTTTATAAGCATATCTTGTCTGCTAATATGAACAAGCCTTCAGCCTATGGTAGGGGTCATCAACTAGATTTAGCCACGGGCCAACATTTTTCTTGAGTGGATGGTCAGTGGGCCGGAACATAATTAAGCAATAAGGCCCGAATGGGTGTGGAATATGGCCAATATACCACGGCTAAGGGCTGTTCTTATGCACAACGTATTAGCCTTCTACATCTAGTTACATATTAAACGTCCATCTTCTCAGGCCAGAGGCACAACAATGTATGAATTAATGTTTGGATCAGAATCGCCGTTATAATCATTGGCCAGTAAGGAGAATTAAGTAAAACCTCATCCTAATCCCTATCTCCATCCATGGCTAATTTAGGAAAGGGACAATTTTAGCTAGCTAGCTAGCCAGCCACAACACAACGAGATGCAACAATTCATGTTGTTTCTGTTAATGACCTATGCTCTCAAAGCGATTTGATTAGAAAGACGCCAAATCCAAGCTGGCTTCCCTTGACACTTTTTTTGTTTGTTTCCAGGACCATTCACATTTGAGCTCGCTCAGTTTAGCTCAACCCTGATTGGCTAATTTGTTCTACTTTTTTGTCAAGGGAGTCCAAATGCTCGCTGGCTTTCCTTGCATTCAATATTATGGGTGACAACTTGTTTGGACCAGACAGCATCAGATAAATGGCCTTCACCATGGAGAAAAAGAGGGGCGCTGTTTTGCTTGCTCGGATGCTTTCTCCTGTGAGATACATTCCGCTGGGGTGACTCATGCATTGGTCTTGGAAACTGAAGTAATCCCAACAACCCTATAAAGATATATGCCATTTATGGCAAACAAGAGGCACCTTAGTATGGTACAACTTGCTGTATGGGATTGTTTATGGTGGCTGCGGATTGTCTGTGAGATAGCGGTCTTTGTGCATCATGCTTGATCAGCTCCACCTCTTCTGCAACTCTTTTACTGTCCATCAAAGCCCAGGGATCATCTTCAAATGTGTGTGTGGAGCTGTGCTATGTGCCTCACAACCAATGCTTCTTAGTCATAGTCTATGACCTATTTACACTAAGTAACCTGAGATCACCCTCACAGATTCTGTCATTCTCCACATCTCCTGCTGGGCGCAACCCATTTCACAATCAATGCCAACCACCCACAGTTTAATCTTGGCCAAATGATCATCAAACCTGACTTCCAAAGGAATATAAGGAAATACTTTATGTAGTACGTGACCTGCAGAACTTTTTGCCACATTCAACATAACAAACTCCACCCACAGGCCAATTAGGCGTTGGAAGTCTGTGACAGTACTTTCACAGAATTTCCTTCACAATCCGATAACCAACCATTCAACTACTAATATAACCAACCATCCCCAGCATCATTCAGGCTGTTAGTCAATGGGTCTCTTTGCAGCTGCATCTGCTGATGTAACCGATGTGAAATGGCTAGCTAGTTAGCGGGGTACGCGCTAATAGCGTTTCAATCGGTGACGTCACTCGCTCGGAGACCTTGAAGTAGTTGTTCTCCTTGCTCTGCAAGGGCCACGGCTTTTGTGGAGCGATGGGTAACGATGCTTCAAGGGTGGCTGTTGTCTATGTGTGCAGAGGGTCCCTGGTTTGAGCCCAGGTAGGGGTGAGGAGAGGGACGGAAGCTAAACTTTTACACTGACTGCGTATAGCGAACTGTAGAAATGGAAACTGATCACCCCACCAGTCATACAGGAACGATACTACCCTTGTCGCTGCAGCTTTCCCAGAATGACCAGTTAACTGTGCAAGCTGGTCAGGCCCCAGAACTACAACCGCCACTGGCTACTTTGTCTCCTCACCCTGTTAGGACACACTCATGTCCTGGTCACCTCAAAGACTTTCAATCAACCTTGCACACTTAGTTTCAGTGGGAAAAAGAGGGCTGAACATATACACTACTAGAGTAGCTTACTGTTTTATTTTGGTTGCTTTGCTGTAACTTGGTTACGGTACTGTGCGCTTGTGTCATGAAATGCTTATAATATTTTGTGGAATTGCCCATTGTTGATATGCTTTAAGAGCCCGATTTAGGAATGTATGCCTTTCCTATGCACACCTTTCCTATGTAAATTTGGCAGTGTTGTAGTACTCGATACCGGTGTCAATGTGGTCTTGGTCTTGTCTCAATGTGGTCTTGGTCTTGTCTCGGTGTCGGATACATTTGTACTCAGTGTTGACTCAGTCTCGGACAGTGAGGACATGTAATTTCTTCCCGAGACCAGTGGAGTAAAAAACTCATAATTATTAGCTTCCATTCTGTAAGCTCGTAGAACCGCTTTCCCAGGCCAAATATACACACTCCATTCTTAAAACATTAATACCTGCAGTCTTTAAATCTATTATAGACATGTTTGCAAACTGGCGAACCTATTGAACCTAGGCCTTCAGTGTGTTACAGGTTTGTGATGCTGAAAGGACAGCAATGGTAATACTCATGTAGGAGAGTGCATTGTTTTGTAAAACACAAAGCGACAGTGGCGTAATGGAGGCTGTACGCCGTATACCCAATTTTATGGGCATTGTATATACTCACTTCTTAATCCCCACTGATGCCTATCAAAGTAGTGGAGGTATACGACTTATCAATTATGTAGTACAAAAGAGAAATCCTTTCACAATGTAGCCTACAAAATCGCAAAGCACGTGAAATATATTCACATGTGCGCTGCACACAGCCTAGTTTCAGCGGAATATCATCTGCAGGCAGCAAGAGCGCACAGCTCTCATCTGGTTTTGGCATGGAGCAGCTCACAGAAGAATGACATTGGTAGCCGGTCGGTAGGAAATACTTTTTCGCCGTATGATATCTACCAGTAAATGCTAATTAAGGCAACAATGGGTATGCAAACCAGGTATGGAAAAAGTTTGATCCGAAGTCTTGGTTAGTAGGCTATTTTTTATCCGCAATTCAGTCATCATGCCTTGTTTGCATTAGGGGCGTAGGCATGGGTGGGCCTGGGTGGACACAAGCCCACCCACTAGAGAGCCAGACCCACCCAATCAGATTGAGCAAAAACAGAAAAAGAATACATTATTATTACAAAAATAGTCCACGGTACCCCACCCCCCCCAAAAAATATATTCATTTATATTTTTGTCAGACCTCCTAAATGGTCTCCTGATGTGGTTTAAGCATTGTTGTGGACTTAGAACATCACATGTTTGTTTTTCTATAAAGAAAGTGTGGAAAACTAATAAAAAACATGGTAAAACAGAATTTTCACCCATGGGGCCTTTCCTTCGCTGGGCAGGCCGTTTGGGATTTTTTTTGCAAACTTTTAGTATGCACCACTACACAACTGCATAGGGCCAATGGAAAGACAGCAGTCACACACAGCGTGATGTTAAAGGATAAGCAGTCCATTCACTCGGACATACACTACTGTCGGTCCAAAGTTTTAGAACACCTACTCATTCAAAAGGTTTTTCTTTATTTTTACCATTTTCTACATTGTAGAATAATATGGAATCATGTAGTAACCAAAAAGAGTTAAACAAATCAAAATATATTTTAGATTCTTCAAATAGCCACCTTGATGACAGCTTTGCACAGTTGACTTGGTCTCGCCCCCCCTCTGGTCTTGACTCGATTTGCTCCGGTCTTGGATCGATCTCGCTTTAGGTGGTTTTACCTTATTTAGTCGTAACGCACTCTGCAGGTGTGGCTACCTTGCGCACTCTGAATACATTTCATTCAACTACCAAAAACCCTCCCACTTGCTGGCCAACAGATTTTCTAGTGGAGTTTTTATTCAATAGGGTACATTTATCTTAAGCCATCCCTTTAAATACAGTGTACCTTTCATTAGAATTGGCCACCCTCCCCCTCTTGTCGACAGACTCAATAGAATATATCGAGAGAACAGGTTCAGAATATTAGGGATCAATGAAAGAAAGCCTTCTAAATATATGAATATTCGTCTCAGTTACAGCACCAATTGGTACATTTAAAAATACTCTGATCTTGTAGATTATTTAGGGTTAGGAATGTATTTATGAATCATAAAAAAACAGGTTTGGAGAGCCTTTACGAATGAAAGAAAGAAATCGGTGGAAAATTGCCACATTCAGGTCTTTAACCCATGGTAATGTTGGAAGATTAGTGTACATAGAATTATAACAGGAAGAATAGTGTACAATAGTAGGCTATACCCTCGTCTATTGCCTGACCTAACCATGGAACTGTGTGATGACACAGCCAAGTATTGCGCCATGAGTCAGGTTCCAACTTTTACAGCTTAGTCTGTGCTCTGTTCCATAATGATTTAATTAGCCTACATGTGTTTTATTATATATACAAAGTATGTGGATACCCCTTCAAATGAGTGGATTCGGCTATTTCAGCCACACCCGTTGCTGACAGGTGTATAAAATCGAAGCACACAACCATGCAATCTCCATAGTTAAACATTGGCTGTTGAATGGTCTTACTGAAGAGCTCAGTGACTTTCAACGTGGCACCATCATAGGATGCCACCTTTCCAATAAGTCAGTTTGTCAAAATTCTGCCCTAGAGCTGCCTCTGTCAACTGTAAGTGCTGTTATTGTGAAGTGGAAACGTCTATGAGCAACAATGGCTCAGCCGCAAAGTGGTAGGCCCACAAGCTCACAGAACGGACCGCCGAGTGCTGAAGCGCGTAAAGATTGTCTGTCCTCAGTTGCAACACTCACTACCGCGTTCCAAACTACCTCTGGAAGCAATGTCAGCACAATAACTTTGTCAGGATCTTAATGAAATGGGTTTCCATGGCCGAGCAGCTGCATACAAACCTAAGATCACCATGCGCAATGCCAAGCGGCGGCTGGAGTGGTGAAAAACTCACCGCCATTGGGCTCTGGAGCAGTTGAAACCCGTTTTCTGGAGTGATGGCAGTTCGACGGACTAATCTGGGTTTGGCGGATGCCAGGAGAACGCTACAGGCCCGAATGCTGTGCCAATTGTGAAGTTTGGTGGAGGAGGAATAATGGTCTGGGGCTGTTTTTCACAAATCTGTGCTTCCAACTTTGTGGCAACAGTTTCAGCATGACAATCTGTGGCTCAGTTGGTTGAGCATGGTGTTTGCAACGCCAGCATGGTGTGTGCAACACCAGGGTTGTGGGTTCAATTCCCACGGGGGGCCAGTACAAAAAATGAAAGAAAAAAAAATGCATGAAATGAAATGTATGCATTCACTACTGTAAGTTGCTCTGGATAAGAGCATCTGCTAAATGACTAAAATGTAAGTGGAAGAATATTTTCAGCAGCTGCTGGGTATTGTATTGCTTTAAGCACCACCTGTCAGAGCAGCTCACAGATCACTGCACCTGTACATAGCCCATCTATAATTTAGCCCAAACTACTACCTCTTCCCCTACTGTATTTATTTATTTTGCTCCTTTGCACCATATTATTTATATTTGAACTTTGAACTTTCTTCAAACTACAAATCTACCATTCCATTGTTTTTCTTGCTATACTTTATTTATTTTGCCACCATGGCATTTTTTTTTTGCTCTTACCTCCCTTATCTCACATCATTTGCTCACATTGTATATAGTCTTATTTTTTTTTTCTACTGTATTATTGACTGTATGTTGTTTACTCCATGTGTAACTCTGTGTTGTTGTATGTTGTCGAACTGCTTTGCTTTATCTTGGCCAGGTCGCAATTGTAAATGAGAACTTGTTCTCAACTTGCCTACCTGGTTAAATAAAGGTGAAATAAAATAAATAAAATAAATAAAAATTGTAGGTACCTTGCCTTGTTTATAAGTATATATCTTTTTTTTTGGTCCCGTGTGGCTCAGTTGGTAGAGCATGGTGTTTGCAATGCCAGGGTTGTGAGTTTGATTCCCACGGGGGACCAGTACGGAAAAAAAACATGAAATGTATGCATTCACTACTGTAAGTCGCTCTGGATAAGAGCGTCTGCTAAATGACTAAAATGTAAAAAAATGTAAATGTAATGACAATGCCCCCGTGCACAAAGCGAGGTCAATACAGAAAGGGTTTGTCGAGATCAGTGTGGACAAACTTGTGTGGCCTGTGCAGAGCCCTGACCTCAACCCCATTGAACACCTTTGGAATGTTGACTGCGAGCCAGGCCTTGTCGCGTTGCACAACATCAGTGACCGACCTCACTAATGCTCAAATCAAATTTTATTGGTCACATACACATGGTTAGCATATGTTATTGCGAGTGTAGCGAAATGCTTGTGCTTCTAGTTCCGACAGTGCAGCAATATCTAACATGTAATCTAACAATTCCACAACAAATACCTAATACACACAAATCTAAATAAAGGAATGGAATAAGAATATATATAAATCTATGGATGAACAATGACTGAGCGGCATAGGCAAGATGCAATAGATAGTATAAAATACACTATATACATATGAGATGAGTAATGTGAGATATGTAAACATCATTATTAAAGTGACTAGTGATCCATTTATTAAAGTGGCCAATGATTTCAAGTCTGTATGTTGGCAGCAACCTCTGTGTTAGTAATGGCTGTTTAACAGTCTGATGGCCTTGAGATAGAAGCTGTTTTTCCAGTCTCTTGGTCCCAGCTTTGATGCACCTGTACTGACCTCGCCTTCTGGATGGTAGTGGGGTGAACAGGCAGTGGCTCGGGTGGTTGTTGTCCTTGATCTTTTTGGCCTTCCTGTAACTTCGGGTGGTGCAGGTGTCCTGGAGGGCAGGTAGTGCCCCCTGTGATACATTGTGCAGACCGCACCACCCTCTGGAGAGGCTAGCGGTTGTGGGCAGTGCAGTTGCCGTACCAGGCGGTGCTACAGCCCGACAGGATGCTCTCAATTGTGCATCTGTAAAAGTTTGTGAGGGTTTTAGGTGCCAAGCTTCTTCAGCCTCCTGAGGTTGAAGAGGCACTGTTGCACCTTCTTTGCCACACTGTCTGTGTGGGTTGACCATTTCAGTTTGTCCGTGATGTGTACGCCGAGGAACTTGAAGCTTTCCACCTTCTCCACTGCGGTCCAGTCGATGTGGATAGGGGGGTGCTCCCTCTGTTGCTTCCTGAAGTCCACAATCATCTGCTTTGTTTTTTTGACGTTGAGTGAGAGGTTGTTTTCCTGACACCACACTCCGAGTGCCCTCACTTCCTCCCTGTAGGCTGTCTCGTTGTTGTTGGTAATCAAGCCTACTACTGTGGTGTCGTCTGCAAACTTGATCTCGTGGCTGAATGGAAGCAAGTCCCCGCAGCAATGTTCCAACATCTAGTGGAAAGTCTTCCCAAAAGAGTGGAGGCTGTTATAGCAGCAAAGGGGGGACCAAATCCATATTAATGCCAATGATTTTGGAATGAGATGTTTGACGAGAGGTGTCCATATACTTTGTCATGTTGGGTATTATCAACTGTTACTAATGATCGTCATTAACAACATGGCCGTGAAGGCGTTTACAGAGGAATCAAATGAAGGTAAACGAAACAATGTAATTAAATGGTAATGTAGGCTATACCAACTGAAGAGAACTAACAGTAAATTGGCAGTTGAATGTGTTATTAGGCCTGACAGTCGATACTGAGTGGCTAAACATAGAAATAGGAAACAGAGAAAGTTGGCGTAGCCTATAATTAAGACATTCGAGAATTCCCATCCCTGCAAGTTAAAAAGCCATACAATTAAAATTCTTCATAATGATAGGCTTCAGTTTGCTGCCATATGACTGGTTTCACATTTGTCTCCAGCGATTATAATGTAAAATATATCTAAAACAAGTGTCTAATATACAATTCCCTTATCCAAATGGATTACTAATTTACCTAGCTCTTATCAATACAGTGCATGGAGAATGGTGTCATTTCTATTTGGAAAAATACATTAGATGCTTTTTCCACGATTTCCTCAAGCTTAAAGCTTTTGGGGCGGCAAGTAGCCTAGTGGTTAGAGCATTGGCCCAGTAACCGAAAGGTTGCTGGATCGAATCCCCGAACTGACAAGGTAAAAATCTGTCATTCTGCCCCTGAACAAGGCGTAACCCACTGTTCCCCGGTAGGCCGTCATTGTAAATAAGAATTTGTTCTTAACTGACTTGCCTCGTTAAATAAAGGTTAAATTAAAATAAAAAAGTGGCGGGAATTAAGTCAAGGTCAGACTATTGTGAATCTGTAGACACCACCACACCTTAATTTATTCAATCTCAACCCCAAATGAATAGTGGCTGGATAGTACGCTATTCTCATGCTTAAACACCAGGTCAGAAAACAGAGAGAAAAGTGTGTTAAAAAAAGGAATTCCATTCCATTTATGCATGCTTAATTCAGGTCGGAATCGGGCCCAAGAGCATAGGGACCTGTGAATAACAGTTCTACCATAGGCAACACAGGTTCTTTGAGAATCGAAAAGAGTGGAAATACACGACAGGAAAATCAGAAGCCGGTATCGGTTCACAAGTTAATTTATTTCTCTTCCAATTTCGGCTCCATTAACCAAGTTAACTTTTGCTTAGCAAACAAATGGAGGGAGGATATAACATAAGTAACACAATCAAATAATTAAATCAAACAAAAACAGGTTTCAGTGCAAGGAAAGCACATGAACTTTAATCGTATCCTTAACGTAAATCATAATCTCATCCAAGTAATACTTATCTTAGCCAAGGCTTCAAAGGAGCTCTGCCACAGCCTCCAAACAAACCTAACTTCCCTCTTACCTGGGAAGCCACATCTTAAACAAATGTTATAAAGGGGCAGGGACAAATGGGGAGCTAACCGCATGACTTAATGATTCAAGCAATAGCACATGGGTAGAAGCATGCACAGTAATTAAGGGCATTTGTCACACCTGTGACAGCTACATAAAGATTTTGGGAGGATTAAACTAGCAGAGATCAGAGTATGTTGTTGTTTGACAAAATCTGAACATATAGGGCCAGTCTCCTCCCTGGACTAAGAAGCACTCTCAATGAAGACTCTCTTTCTAAGCATGTTTTTTTAGTCAAGGACTTAACTTAATTTGTGCCCATGAACCCACAAAACCATTCCATAATGTATTCAAAAGGGTTATCAGCCTTCCTTTCTATTTCTTCACCCTCCCTTCTATCTCTCCATCTACAGGCAATGTGTGGATCTACTCTATATTCCCTGCGAACTATAATGAAGAAGTCGCTCTCCACTGCAACAAAACCCTGTATCTGTTTGCCTTCTGGACCACCACCCTGGTATACATCTTCCTGGGCATGCTCATGGTTGGGGGCTGCTGTGTGCTTGTCTGCATGTGTCTGTGTGGTGGAAGGGGGCTAGGCTCGAACAATGCTGATGTCTGAGGGGGAGGCGAAGGGTTCATATCTGGGTTCAAATATTATTTGTTTCCTTGCAAACACTTTAGTTGTGCTTAATTGAGCTTGCCTGACACATTGGAACCAATAGAATGGTCCCAAAAGTACAACCCCTACCCATCTGGCACTCCAGTCAGGCTAAATCAAACACTGAAAAGTATTTGAAGAAGAAATCCTATTTGAACCCAGGTCTATTGGGTGGGGAGGGCATGGGGATCAGGGCTCTGGTGAGGGAGTTGTGTTTCAGAACATTCAGATATATTTTGTAGAACCGAGACAGTTGGATTGTGTGTCATGTTTGACACGGAATCATTTGTTTTATTCCTTAAATTTCTATATGCACTGTTTTGAACATTAAATGTCACTGAATACACCTCTGTTGGGTGGGGAGTGTGGGAGTGGTGTGGTCCTATCCAGGTCCTGGTGCTCAAGGAGGGTTCAACACACACTGCACATTGCACTAGCATAGTGAAAAAGGATTATCCATACTACCATGCCTTCTAACCTTTTGTACTCACAACCTGTCTGTATGTGTGTCAAATAATCTGCTTCATATTACCAAATGTACATTGTTAAACAGTAATCTTTCTGTAATCGCTTTCTGGTCTATTCTTTACTCTGTATATTCCAGCATAAATAAATGTAATCCATATGTAATGGCGCCTCCACATGAATATGACTGTCTAGATGAGAATTTCACCCCCCGTAGGCATAATGTACTGAGAATAAAGTGACACTTGTCTTTCTCAGTGTGCTAAAATAAAATATGTGTCTGGATATCTCTGCCTTTTCATTCTATGGAAAAATAGTCTATTTAAAAGAAATGTTTGCGATGCAAGTTGTTTTCCTGTGTAACGTAATGATTTTGTGTGTTGATTAACAGAAACATTAGTTGACTGAGTAGTAGATTTAATATATCATGCATGTCATTTGTTCAACAATACAAAATCACACTTTTAGCAAATAAACATATTCAACCGCTCTAGTAATTGCAGGTCATACACAGCTTACTTTAGCATATTAGATGTATAGTACCAGTCAAAAGATTGGACACACCTACTCATTCAAGGGTTTTTCTTTATTTGTAGTATTTTCTACATTGTAGAATAATAGGGAAGACATCAAAACTATGAAATAACACATATGGAATCATGTAGTAACCAAAAAAGTGTTAAACAAATCAAAATATATTTGAGATTTGAGATTCTTCAAAGTAACCACCCTTTGCCTTGATGACAGCTTTGCACACTCTTCAAATCACATTTTATTGGTCACACACACGTGTTTAGCAGATGTAGCGAAATGCTTGTGTTTCTAGCTCCAACAGTGCAGCAATATCTAAGAAGTAATATCTAACCATTTCACAACAATACACACAAATCTAAGTAAAGTAATGTAATTAAGAATATATAAATATTTGGTTCTAGCAGTGTCAGAGCGGCATAGACTAAGATACAGTAGAATAGGATAGAATACAGTATATACATATGAGATGAGTAATGCAAAATATGTAAACATTATTAAAGTGACTAGTGTTCCATTTATTAAAGTGGCCAGTGATTTCAAGTCTACGTATATAGGCAGCAGGCTCTAATGTGAGAGGTAGTGATGGCTATTTAGTGATGGCCATTTAACAGTTGGATGAAACTGTTTTTCTGTCCCAGCTTTGATGCACCTGCACTGACCTTGCCTTCTGGATGATAGCGGGATGAACAGGCAGTGGCTCGGGTGGATGTTGTCCTTAATCATCTTTTAGCATTCCTGTGACATCGGGTGCTGTAGATGTCCTGGAGGGCAGGTAGTTTGCCCCCAGTGATGCGTTGGAGAACCCTGCGTATGTGGGCGGTGCAGTTGCCATACCAGGCAGTGTACGCCGAGGAACTTGAAGCTTTCCACCTTCTCCACTGCGGTCTCATCGATGTGGATAGGGGGATGCTCCCTCTGCTCTTTCCTGAAGTCCACAATCATCTGCTTTGTTGACGTTGAGTGAGAGGTTATTTTTCTGGCACCACACTCCCAGAGCCCTCACCCTGTAGGCTGTCTCGTCATTGTTGGTAATCAGGCCTACTACTGTTGTGTTGTCTGCAAACTTGATGATTGAGTTGGAGGCGTACGGGGCCACCCAGTCATGGGTGAGCAAGGAGTACAGGAGGGGGCTGAGCATACACCCTTGTGGGGCCCCAGTGTTGAGGATCAGCGAAGTGGAGGTGTTGTTTCCTACCTTCACCACCTGTGGGCGGCCCATCAGGAAGTCCAGGACCCAGTTGCACAGGACGGGGTTCAGACCCAGGGCCTCAAGCTTAAAGGCAATGCTCCCAAATACTAATTGAGTGTATGTACACTTCTGACCCACTGGGAATGTGATGAAAGAAATACAAGCTGAAATAAATCATTCTCTCTACTATTGACATTTCACATTCTTAAAATAAAGTGGTGATCCTAACTGACCTAAGACAGAGAATTTGCATGTAAACTTCCGACTTCAACAGTACATGCAGTTTGCATAGATTGCCCACCCAAGGTGTTGCTTTGTTATTGTTCTGAGGTTGGAGGCTTATCAAGAGAATATCACACCTCTGAGTGGGAGTTTCACAAGCTATTGGCAGGCCTGGAGATTTTCTGCTGAAAATCAATAAAGGTAATCCTTATAGTAGCCTGATGAGCTGTCATTGAAGGTGAGTTTTTGTAAGGGTAATCATAAAATTACCCTTGAAGAGCAATGCAGCTAACTTAAATATTTATTTATAATAAAAACAATACGCAGTTTGTTTTTTTATGTGTTGTTTAATAGTCACGTCCTGACCAGTAAAATAGGTTGTTTGTTATTGTAGTTTGGTCAGGACGTGGCAGGGGTGTGTTTGTTTTGTGTTGTCGGGGTTTTTGGGTTGTGTTCTATGTTTTGTATTTCTATGTTCTATTTTCTATTTTTTCTATTTCTATGTCTAGTTTATTGTTTTGACCTTCAATTGGAGAAAGCTGTTCCTCGTTGCCTCTAATTGAAGGTCCTATTTAGTAGGGGTGTTTCTTCTATGGGATTTGTGGGTAGTTATTTCCTGTTTTGTGTTCGTGCACCTGACGGGACTGTTTAGTGTCGTTTGTTGTTTTTGTATACGTGTTTCTTTTTGTTTTCCTTCTTTAATAAAATAAGAAGATGAGTTTACACGTTCCCGCTGCGTTTTGGTCTAATCCCTACGACACCCGTGACAGAACTACCCACCACCAACGGACCAAGCAGCGGAGGAAGGAGCAGCAGCAGAGCTATAAGGAGTTTTGGACTTGGGAGCAGATACTAGCAGGAGAAGGACCATGGAGGAAGGCTAGAGAGGACAGAGAACGCTATGTTGGGACACGGCTAGCGGGGAAGCCTGAGAGGCAGCCCCAAGATTTTTTTTTGGGGGGGGCACATGGGTAGTTTGGCTGGGCCAAGGGTGAGCCCTAAACCAACTCCCCATGCTTATTATGGGGAGTGTGTGGAGTGGAGAGCACCGGTGTATGCGGAAGTGCGACAATCTCGCCCATGCGCATGCACAGTCCGGTGCAAGCGATCCCAGCCCCTCGCAAGTGCCGTGCTAGAGTGGGCATCCAGCCTGGAAGGAGGATGCCTGCACAGCACATCTGGCCACCAGTGCGCCTCCTAGGTCCAGGCTACCCTACGCCTGCTCTACGCAAGGCACCCATCAGGCCTCTGCACAGCCCAGTTCGCCTTGTGCCAGCACTCCGCTCGTGCAGGGCTACTATTACCATCCAGCCAGGACGGGTTGTGCAGGAGGTGCACTCCAGACCTCCAGTGCCTACTCATGCCCCGGTGTATCCAGTTCCTGCTCCTCGCACTAGCCCTGAGGTGCGTGTCTCTAGTCTGGCGCCTCCAAAGCCAGCACCACGCACCAGGCCTCCAGTGCGTCAGCCCAGTCTAGCACGTCCTGTTCCCGCTCCTCGCACTAGCCTTGGGGTGCGTGTCTCCAGTCTGGTACCTCCAGTACCAGCCCCACGCACCAGGCCTCCAGTGTGTCAGCCCAGTCCAGCTCGTCCTGCTCCTGCTCCTCGCACTAGCCCTGTGGTGCGTGTCTCTAGTCTGACGCCTCCTAAGCTAGCCCCACGCATCAGGCCTTCAGTGCGCAGTCCCCGTCCTGAGCTTCCGGCAACAGTGCCCCGTCCAGAGTGTCCGGCAACAGTGCCCCGTCCAGAGTGTCCGGCAACAGTGCCCCGTCCAGAGTGTCCGGCAACAGTGCCCCATCCAGAGTGTCCGGCAACAGTGCCCCGTCCAGAGCTTCCGGCGATAGTGGCCCGTCTAGAGATGGCCCACAGTCCGGAACCGACAGAGACGGCCTACAGTCCGGAACCAGCACAGCCAGAGTCGCGCTCCAGTGTGGAGCTCCCAGAGTTGCCCTCCAGTCCGGAACCGGCGCAGCCAGAGTCGCCCTTCAGTCCGGAACCGGCGCAGCCAGAGCCGCCCTTCAGTCCGGAACCGGCGCAGCCAGAGTCGCCCTCCAGTCCGGAGCTCCCAGAGTCGCCCTCCAGTCCGGAGCTCCCAGAGTCACCCTCCAGTCCGGAGCTCCCAGAGTCGCCCTCCAGTCCGGAGCTCCCAGAGTCGCCCTCCAGTCCGGAGCTCCCAGAGTCGCCCTCCAGTCCGGAGCTCCCAGAGTCGCCTTCCAGTCCGGAGCCTCCAGCGATGCGCATCAGCCCGAGGTCTTCAGCGATGTGCCATAGCCCAGAGACTTCGGGAAGGGTAAAATATAATAAGCATTTTTACGGTGGTGGACAGGTTAGGTTGAGGAGTAAGGCCAGAGCCTGAGCCACCTCTATAGTAGGAGGTTGGGGAGGTGGGGTGTAGCACAAGAACCGTCGGTGACGTTGGCCACCCTCCCTTCCCTCCCTTTAGTTAGGATTATTTTTTGTTTTGGGGTTTATTTTTTTTGTGTTTATTTTTTGTGTGAGGTGCTTCCGGGGTCTGCACCTTTGGGGGTAAAAGAGGTTGTTTGTTATTGTAGTTTGGTCAAGACGTGGCAGGGGTGTGTTTGTTTTGTGTTGTCGGGGTTTTTGTGTTGTGTTCTATGTTTTTAATTTCTATGTTCTATTTTGTAGTTTTTCTATTTCTATGTCAAGTTTATTGTTTTGACCTTCAATTGGACGCAGCTGTTCCTCGTTGCCTCTATTCGTTGCCTCTAATTGAAGGTCCTATTTAGTAGGGGTGTTTTTTTCTATGGGCACAAATCAGCTAATAACTCGAATCTGGAGTTTGGAGAAAAAATGATATTCGCATCAAATGTTACAGCAGTTTAAACCTCTTACATCTAGACGTTCCGCTAGCGGAACACCACTCCAATATCCAATGATAGGGCGTGGCGCGAAATACAAACTCCTCAAAAATCCGAAAACTTCCATTTTTCAAACATATGACTATTTTACACCATTTTAAAGACAAGACTCTCCTTTATCTAACCACACTGTCCGATTTCAAAAAGGCTTTACAACGAAAGCAAAACATTAGATTATGTCAGCAGAGTACCCAGCCAGAAATAATCAGACACCCATTTTTCAAGCTAGCATATAATGTCACAAAAACCAAAACCACAGCTAAATGCAGCACTAACCTTTGATTATCTTCATCAGATGACACTCCTAGGACATTATGTTATACAATACATGCATGTTTTGTTCAATCAAGTACATATTTATATAAAAAAACAGCTTTTTACATTAGCATGTGACGTTCAGAACTTGCATTCCCACCGAACACTTCCGGTGAATTTACTAAATTACTCACGAGAAACGTTCACAAAAAACATAACAATTATTTTATTAATTATAGATACAGAACTCCTTTATGCAATCGCGGTGTCAGATTTTAAAATAGATTTTCGGTGAAAGCACATTTTGCAATATTCTGAGTAGATAGCTCGCCATCACAGGCTAGCTAATTTGACACCCACCAAGTTTGGTACTCACCAAACTCAGATTTACTATAAGAAAAATTGGATTACCTTTGCTGTTCTTCGTCAGAATGCACTCCCAGGACTTCTACTTCAATAACAAATGTTGGTTTGGTTCCAAATAATCCATAGTTATATCCAAATAGCGGCATTTTGTTTGTGCGTTCAAGACACTATCCGAAGGGTAACGAAGGGTGACGCGCGGACCCGTATCGTGACAAAAAAAATCTAAATATTCCATTACCGTACTTCGAAGCATGTCAAACGCTGTTTAAAATCAATTTTTATGCGATTTTTCTTGTAAAATAGCGATAATATTCCGACCGTGAGTCGTTGTTTTCATTCAAAGACTGAGAAAGTAAAATGGACTTTTCACATGCACACGTGCGCCCGTCTCATTGTTCTCAGATTGACCACTTACCAAATGCGCTACTGTTTTTCAGCCAGTAACTGCAGAGTCATCATTCAACGTTCTGGCACCTTCTGAGAGCCTATGGGAGCCTTAGAAAGTGTCACGTTACAGCAGAGATCCTTTGTTTTGGATAGAGATGACAAAGAAGGCCAAGAAATGGTCAGACAGGGTACTTCCTGTTCAGAATCTTCTCAGGTTTTGGCCTGCCATTTGAGTTCTGTTATACTCACAGACACCATTCAAACAGTTTTAGAACCTTTGGAGTGTTTTATATCCAAAGCTACTAATTATATGCATATTCTAGTTTCTGGGCAGGAGTAATAACCAGATTAAATCGGGTACGTTTTTTATCCGGCCGTGAAAATACTGCCCCCTATCCAAAACAAGTTAACAGGCTTATGTAACCTTTATTATGTAGTGAATGAATATGCACCTTGGATGGATATGGAAAGTGTACAATCAATGTTTTGTAGGTTTACATTGTTATGGTAATGCTATACGTTTCTCCAATATTAAATATACATGCAGACTACCGACTCTGACCTTGGTGTGTTCAGCCCCATTTAGATAGCATAGCTCATCCTTAACAATGCAGATTGACCGTGTATCATCCAACCAGTAGTTATTCATCCCCATCAAGGAACATTATTACACGGTTTGTCTCAAATCAAACGGTGAGGTTGTCCTTGTACACACAGCTCAGTATCGACCGGACGACAACCATGTCGGCATCCAGGATCATTGAGCTCACCCAAGATGCCGAGGTTGTACCTTTAGAGGTCTCGACTCAGATGGAACTTATTGTAAACTGGACCAAGGTGAATGGATCGGGTACAACTCGGTTTCTACTTAACAACACAGACACTGTGTGTCTGTGGTATCAGAAGCTCGACAGTGGGGCTGATATCAACAAACATTTCATAGAATTACACATCAATAAAATGGGTTCAGAAGACATGTTTCTGTTTGTAGAATCTTTTCATAAACCTGTTGTTTACCAATGTGGACCTCTAGATGGTACTGGTGGTAAAGTCGACCAAAGCGGTGAGTTCGGCGAACTCCAAGTTTCTACTTAAAACGCACTTCATACAGCAAGGGCTCACCTTTCCCACCGAGGACCATACATCCAAACAGGGCTCATGTATCCAACCAAATGTATCCAACCAAGGGTACTTCTACGAGAGAACATTCATACAACCATGGGTGATGTATCATGCCACGATTCAGAATTTACCATATATATATATATATATATATATATATATATTTATTTATTTATATATATAGAGACATGCAGCTCAACACAGTTCCATTATTCACAACCTCTGGTCTGTAAAATGAATTGCCAGTTATTGAACAGTTAAAAGGAGGACATAGCCGAGAGTCATCGGGGCTTCAGAAGTATCTCTGATCAGGTCCTGACAAAAGACCCCGAGGGTGAGAATCTACTCGGGTCTTTTCACAGTAAGAGCAATACAGTTACGATGATGCATAAGGTCATTGAACACTGCCTCAAGACCGAGGAAAGAGCCGAGAGATTCCTCAAGGTGTTATGTGAAACACATCCCTGCTTATACTATGACCTGCAAAACTACGGGCCACAGGGAAGTTTCGGTGGGTATAAACACATGTACAGTGAGCGTAAGGGCTGTAATGGATCGACACTTGCTCTTACACTAAATCACGTTTTGTGTATTTGTTTCAGTGAGGAAAGATACTCCCGTCGTGACATTGACAGACAAGGTGCGCATGGCACTCGGTGATAAGGTCCACGATCTATAGTTGATGACTATGATACCCTTCTACAACCAGAGGATCACGTCTATCGTGCCAGCGCTAGACGTACTGTACGTTTATGACCAATTGCTTCCCAAAGAATATGCAGAGTTCCGGGTAAACAGCAACGATTGCAAAGCTATGATTGTGCAACTGGAAGAGATGTGCTGGGACACTACCATCCCCGAGCCGTCCCGCAACTTCATCTCCTTGGTAGTGTCTTCCTTTAACATGCATGTGTTTGATATTCCAAACATTATGTCAATGGAAGATGTCGTTCTGTTTGCATAGTACAACTGGGCCCTGTAACAACCCATGATGTGTATCCTTGTATTACAAACGAAATAAACAAGTTGAAGTGACACCACATGTTGCTATTGTTCCGTTATTTATGAATATGTTATTTATTATAAAGTGGGAGTCCTTGTTCATGGCAAAGTGAGGGACTGTGTTTCTTTACTAAACTTATATATAAGTTATTATGCAGTTCATTCAATGACTATGACCTTGAAGGATACCAAACACATCACACATACAGTATGTGAATTTATTGCAACTACAGAATGTGGTCAATAGATAAACATTGTTCTAGTCCACACCAGGGACCAGATTGCTGTTGTTATAGGCAAGCAGGGCTCATGTATCCAACCAAGACTCCTTTATCCAACCAAGACTCATTCATGTAACGAGGGCTCATGTAGCCAACTTTACAACCATGCCGTTCATCCAGGCACCGCTCAGGTATCCGAGCACAAGTCATATAACCAACTACGGTTCGTACATGTAACGAGGGCTCATGTAGCCAACCTTACAACCATGCCATTCATCCAGGCACCACTCAGGTATCCGAGCACAAGTCATATAACCAACCACGGTTCGTACATGTAACGAGGGCTCATTTAGCCAACCTTACAACCATGCCATTCATCCAGGCACTGATCCTATGTCAAACCTACGGTACATACGTCTATGGGAGAACATGCATCCGACCATGGGTAATGTGTCCAAACACAGTTCAGACTGTACCATATATATAGATGCACAGCACCAATGTTCCACTATTCACTAGATATAAATTCACTAGATACAACCTCCTCATTCTGTATAATGAATTGCCAGTTGTTGAAGAGTTACAAGGACGACATAGCCGAGAGGCATTGTTACATCAGACCTATCGTGGATGAGGTCCTGACAAACAACCCCGATGATGCGAATCTACTCAGTTATTTTCACAGTAAGGGTAATCAGGTTAAGATGATGCATGAGCTCATTGACCACTGCCTCCAGACCGAGGAACTAGCGGCGAAATTCCTCAAGGCGTTACATAAAACGGATCGGTTTTTATATGATGACCTGCAGAAAACCAAACCACTGGGAAAGTTCGGTGAGTACAACCACATATAGTGAAAAGAGGGCCTGGATGAATGGATCATCACCATCTCTATAACTAAACTACTCTCCTGTGTCTTTGTTTCGGTCAGGAAAGATCCTCCCGTTGTGAAATTGACAGACAAGGTGTGCACTGCACTCGGTGACAAGGTCCACGATCTATGGTCCATGATTATGATACCCGCTTACAGCCGGAGGATCACGGTTATCATGTCCGTGCTAGACGTACTAGTGTCTCACGACCAACTGCTTCCAGAAGAACGTGCAGAGTTCCAGTTAAACCGCAACAATGACAATGCTATGATTAAGCAACTGGAAGACATGATCAGGAACATTACCATCCCTGAACCGAACCGAAAGTTCATCTCCTTGGTAGTGTCTTCCTTTAACTTGTTATGGATAGGGAGCAGTATTTTCACGGCCAGATAAAAAAACGTACCGATTTAATCTGATTATTACTCCTGCCCAGAAACTAGAATATGCATATAATTATTAGCTTTGGATAGAAAACACTCCAACGTTTCTAAAACTGTTTGAATGGTGTCTGAGAGTATAACAGAACTCATTTGGCAGGCCAAAACCTGAGAAGATTCCAAACAGGAAGCGCCCTCTCTGACCATTTATTGGCCTTCTTGATCATCTCTATCCAAAACAGGGATCTCTGGCATAACGTAATATTTTCTAACGCTCCCATAGGCTCTCAGAAGGCGCCAGAACGTTGAATGATGACTTTGCAGGCCATGGCTGAAAAACAGTAGCGCATTTGGATAGTGGTCGATCTGAGAACAATGAGACTGGTGGCGCATGCACGAGAAGACTCCATGTTTTCATTTTCAGTCTTTGAACGAAAACAGGGTTTCCCGGTCGGAATATTGAGTCCCACGATTTCGTCCCACATACCCTAGAGAGGTTAATCGGCAATTCACCTCAGTCCAGTACTTAGCCCGAATCGTCGCTGGGACCTTTGTGAACCCGGCCAGCTTCATACCCATTTTGTAATAGTCGCAGTCCTGAGAAGAAGCGCCCCCGAAGCTCCACAGTAGACTCTTCAGCTCTCGGCACCAAGAGGAAAAGGCCTTGTAGTTGGTCACCACTCCGGTCATCAATCTCTTAATTCCCAGTCCCATCGGAACTATGTTGTAGTCGGTCCCACACAGCGCCATGAAAAAGAGCTTTTCCCTTTGCTCTGTCTCGTCTCGGATTACATCTCCTTTGATACGCAGGAAAAAGTGCATGCCCGCTCGGTTCATCCTCAAGAAACGGCCGTAACTGCCCCTCGGTACCATCCCGTTCACGTAGGCATTACTCAACCGCTTGAGGCCGTTCATGACATGTTTCTGGTCTTTGCTCATGACCATCCTATATTGCGAGCTGTCGTCTAGGTAGGGCCCCGGGACCTCGTCCTCCTGCTGACACAAGATCTTCCTCTTCTCACCGATACACGGTGGGATATCCGATTCTGAGCCGGATAGCGGACTCTGGTCAGATGCCGGGCATAGCGTTTCGAAGACGTAACACACCGTCTTTGTACTGACACAGCCCTTGTCTACAATGAGCCCCAACTGATCCAATCTGTCCCGGGCGTTCGACTCGAAAAACCTAGACAGGAAGGTGTGGTAGAGAGATCCCCTGATCCCGACTAGGTACAGGTACATAGCTACTGTTGTCTTAAAGTTGACGTTACGGTGCTTGTCCAGAATGACCTCGAATGAGTCGTGTTCCTTTCGAGTCATCGGAAGCAGGTATTCGTCCTCAGCGCCGATGTCGCAGAGCACTCGGAACCTATCGTCACTTGAAGCCAAGTCCCTAAACTGAAGCTTGGGTGTGCAGTTGTCAGGAATGTCAAACTGCAGCTCCCTGAAGATCGACATGTGCATGTCACGCTCCTCCCGGTAGCTCTTGTTGTCTAGCCTCATAGTAATGCCCTCGCGGCCACAAGCTGTCAGCACGGCCACCAGGCCCGAGTCTCCTGTGCACACGGTCACACTACCTTTCAGAACGTTTGCCAACTCCACGAGCAGCGTGTCGGCCTCTGTGCTCGTACACGGTAGACAGGCGTCTCTCAGTGTAGACAATTGTATAGTCTCGGGGTCCGCGAAGGTTGCCACAAAGACGCCCTCGTGTCCCTCAGGCCTGTCTATGGAGCCGTCGGCATAACTGGCATCTAGGTCTGACAGTTCACCCTCAGGAGGGTTCAGATCTTCGAGCGTGTTGCCGAATAGACAGTCGTCCTGGTACTCCTGGTAGTCCAGGTACTTCTGGTGGAAAGATACCAGGTTATCGACCGAGGTTCCCTCTAGGAGCTGATCGCCAGAGGAGTCTCCTTTGGCGCCGGTCACTAGAAACAACTTGTTTTTCATACCCATGTCGGCCAAAAGCTTCATCATGGTGTATTCTATGGCGCACAGATTACGCTTACAGAAGTCAATGTGAGGTACGGGGGGACGGTTTAGTCTCATCTCCCTCACTGCCGGCTTCAGAGCTTTCGCTCCGTCCATTACAAGGACTACACACTGACTGCCTGTCCTTTCCCAGATGTAATAACTCACCAGGGTTCTGGCCATGCTAACTATGGACGTCTGAGGATCATCCCAGATATAGTCAGTGTCCTTCACTTTGTGGATTACCATGAGATGGTCTATCAGAGTCCAATCCTGTTTTTGCCACGGTCTGTCGATCAATTCAAACGGCGCCAAGTGAGGGTTTGCGAACATCGCGTGAATGGCCTTGTGTTTCAACCCCATGTCGGTCAATGCGTTATTCAGTTGAGCGGGAGCGGGACTGAGTTGGTGTGAAGTCTGTCTAGAGGGACAGTGTAGCCGGGCAATATGTAGCCCTGGGTCACCCTTGGTTGGAGTTTTCGTGCACCTCGGTGGGTAAATGCTGTACGGTTGGAGCCCTCGGTGGCCAATGAGCCCTGCTACAATGAAGTGCTCTAGTGCTGGCGACGCGAGCCCTGTTTGGATGGGTTGCAAGGGTGCTATTGTGTTGCTAGCATGGACACAACATGTACGTTTATTCCTCTTCACCCTGGTCGATTCCAAACAGGGCAGACTGCGTCGGCGTCTCAGGTGATTATCACCGGTACACTGTTCCTGGTGTTCACTTTCGCTTGGTTGAAAAGTATGTTCCTGTAACACAGATCGGTAGGCTCTAATTGAGAGGACACTCCGCTTGCATTTGATGCTCCACTGGTCTCGATTCTCTCGACTCTCATGTTCACACACGTAGGAGCCAGACAGTTGAGCACCTGGGAGCAGAAACAGGTCAGCCACAGGAACTTGCGTCGCATAGTCTTAGAGATCGTTGGCCTTAACAGCAGAAAGTTAGGGGTTCCAAACGGCAACATACTCAGCGCTGCCCGTTTCAGGGGCAAGCTGGGAGCCTCCATCGCTGTCATCACATCTCTCACCGTGGGGTTTCTTATCATCCCCAACAACATTCTCTACTTCATCAACAACAAGCATGGTACAAGGACCACATGCAGGCAGGACTCAGACTCGAGTACGACTCCCTCTTCCCAAGGCAGACCTGACTACGAGTACGCGTACATCTACTCGGGGATTGCCCTCATCACGCTTGGCTGTCTTGCCATGGTGGTGAGCATAGTACTCAGCTACTTCGCCTCCAAGAGCAAGCGCAAAATGGACGACTCCGAAGGCCCCTACAAGCGTCCAGAGGCCGTCAGGAGCACCAGGACCGTGATTGCGTGCCTCGTCATGATGAACATTGAGCTGTTCATGGCTGTGATCGCGGGCTGCATGGAGTTGCTTTACCAACCTATGATCAGCGACGCACAAAGGTTGCATAACATGGAGTGCGCCATCGCAGTGTTCAACATCATAATCTACATCATGTATGTGGTGACCATGGTGCTGACGTCAACCGTGCTAAAGTGGAAGCACGAAGTGGCCACGGTTGATGCTCTGCGAGACATCCCCGAGGCCGTGCCCATCCCCTCCACAGCTCGTGACTACTTCAGCAGAAGCATCAACTCTTACAATTCACAGTCGAGTTTCATTTAAGGACCTCCAGCCTCTCCCCCCAAAAGTCTCAGCCCATGCAGCCGAGGGGCAAAGGGGAGCTCGGAGCTGTACCGCAGTTCGACCACGCAGGCAGTCACCAACCCCTCAGGGCTCCCCTGAGATCATTGGGAAACCTTTACTTAATAGGTCTGGCTATTATTATATTTTACAAGGAACCCTAAATGTTTCTTACATTGTGGTTACACTCTCCATTTTGTCAGGAGCTACATCAGCAATAGAGATTAGCAGATGGTCTGCACTGGGGCCTTCGGAAGACAGTCCCTCAAGAATAGACCCTACGTGCCATTCTAAACACTTGTTATATAACACATGGTCTGTTTTATATTTAGTTCCTTGCTATGTATGTGAATAAATGACAAGGGAACAATGTACTGAGAGTCTGGTGAGTTTTTATTGACACATGTTCAAAGAAAGTCATATATTGTAACAATTCACAGTTGAGTTTCATTTAAGGACCTCCAGCCTCTCTGTGTGTATGTGTGTGTGTGTGTGTCATAGTTCTTGTGATTCAGCAATTGTAAATAGTAGGAAATACCCCAAAGTCGCACACTGTTACCAACGCAAGGAAATGGCCTTATGTTTCTAACTGTTGCTAGAGATGTGGCTAGTTGCTCATCATGATAATGATCATATGCAGCCTTATTAACAACTTTCACCTCTGTACAACCATGCCTAACTGTAACTGACACATTTAACAGCTAATCATAGACCTCTATCTCCTTACCTCAGGCAATTGTACATTTCAGACCTATAATCATGTCAGAGGACAGTGGTATAGAAACTGACAATAGCGAGCTGAGCCCGGTAAGCTACACTCATGATTATATTATACTCTATACACAACGTGTTCATAGACCATGCTGACCATAGACATTTAGCTTGTACTGATTCTAACACTCAACTCTCTTCCACAGGTGTCTACCATAAGTCTGAGCCGTTCTGTAGGTACTCCGATTGATTGAGACTAACTATGTTTGCTGTCCTGTCATTCACTATTGTACAATATAGCATCTTTATATGTGATATATTTCCCATGCCTTTAATACACATTCAGGAGAGTGATTACATCCAATCCTCGTAGTCACCTGCCATGGCCGAGTTCCAACTGTTTTCGGAATCGGATGATTTGGAGCCTGAGGACCTAACTGCTTGTGGTATACCGCTGTTCTCAATCTCATAAACCTGGCAGTAACCGTAACAAGACTGAGACTGA
The DNA here is from genome assembly GCF_901001165.1 of Salmo trutta. Lineage (NCBI taxonomy): Eukaryota > Metazoa > Chordata > Actinopteri > Salmoniformes > Salmonidae > Salmo > Salmo trutta. Next base: position 55,855,516 of record NC_042975.1, read on the forward strand.
GGCCTCTTGACACAAACAACTGTCTCATAATGGTTCCGACTATTCTCTAAATATATGCCCTGCTTAGACACCTCTAAACCATTAGATCTGTATTCAATCCAACGGTTGCTATAGTATGTATATATGCTTACACCCAACATGTCTGCAGCGGCTTGAATCTCCACTTCGGTCGCCCAACTACCTACACAATTCATTTTGGACTCCGTAATGTACTCTGACACTGAACGGTAACACATTCTCAGGATGGTCCTATACCTATGTTGTTTGCTCTGTAGCTGCTGCACCACCGCATGTCTAATCGGTTCATGGTACTCCTCTGTACCACATAGTGCTTCACTGACCGCTCTGAAGAAACAATTTCCGTCACCTTTTATTTTCACATTCTTACAAGGAGCACCTAACACACCAGACGCAGTATGACTGAGAGACCTCTTCTTACACTGCACCTTCAGCCTAGTGCACAGCAACTGGACATATTCAACTGTAACAGGGTTGAACTGCAGCTCTCTGCATGTGCTGTCACTGACAAAGTCAATGTCTGAGTCGTCACTACTGTCATTTTCCTTTGCTGTATTACCACATCTGAGTGTATAGAAAGACTGTGATTTCCCATGTGCCATTATACAATCTGTTCTGCTTCTTGAGAGACATCAGTATAGTCATTAATATATTGATTTGGTCCCTATTGTCAAAGACACACAGTTCTGCTCACTTGAGTCAGGATAGTGCGGGCCTAAAGGAAAGCGTCATCAATCACACAGAGCTTGACAGAAGCCACAGGAGCCCATAAGGTTTCCAGGCTTGCTCACTGAGTCATGATAGTGCGGGCCTAAAGGAATGCGTCATCAATCACACAGAGCTTGACAGAAGCCACAGGAGCCCATAAGGTTTCCAGGCTTGCTCACTGAGTCATGATAGTGCGGGCCTAAAGGAATGCGTCATCAATCACACAGAGCTTGACAGAAGCCACAGGAGCCCATAAGGTTTCCAGGCTTGCTCACTGAGTCATGATAGTGCGGGCCTAAAGGAATGCGTCATCAATCACACAGAGCTTGACAGAAGCCACAGGAGCCCATAAGGTTTCCAGGCTTGCTCACTGAGTCATGATAGTGCAGGCCTAAAGGAATGCGTCATCAATCACACAGAGCTTGACAGAAGCCACAGGAGCCCATAAGGTTTCCAGGCTTGCTCACTGAGTCATGATAGTGCGGGCCTAAAGGAATGCGTCATCAATCACACAGAGCTTGACAGAAGCCACAGAAGCCCATAAGGTTTCCAGGCTTGCTCACTGAGAGGGCTTGGGTATGAGGCTATTATGGACATGTAATTAACCACTATGCTCTAGGTAATGACATGGAAAGTGAAATGTACAGCTACACTTGTAAATAGCACCATTACACTAACATTATAGCCATGTTATAGTTTATAATACTGTTGAATGCAAGTACAAATAAAGTATGCTCAGACAAGCAACTGTCAAGTACTTTATTGATAAAAGAGGTCCATATTACCAAATGAATACAATATAACATTTCAACTGTTAGGATAATTACATCTCCCCCATACTTTCACGGAGCAGTGTCAGATTCAGTGAGACCGATGCCGGGTCCATCATCCTCACACCTTCAGTCTTCAGTAAACTGAGACCCAGGGAATGTAGTCTGGCGCCAGTGTTCACGTTGTATCCGGTACAGTCCACAGGACAGGCTGCGTAGTAAGGCCGATCTACCACGGCTGTTCCGGGGCCATCCATGTCTCTTCCAAATGCACAGTTCACCAAGAGCTGTGCACCTGCCTTGTATTGTGATACACTGGGTAATAGAGACTGAGTAGACGTTGTCTTCCAGTTAAACACCACAGAGAACACTGAGACGTCAGGCTTTCCTTTTCCGTAGTAGCGCACTAGAGTGATAGGCAGACATTTACCATCAAGTTTATACACTTGGTATGGTTTCATCAATGTCACCCGGTAAGTTACGTTCCAGGTGTCAAATTGCCTACAAATGTTCCTGTAGCAATAACCTTTCTCTACCCCAATGAGGTCAGGCATAGAGTGGTCATTCGAACCACCTTGGATAGAGCAGGACACTCTAGATCTCCCTTGTAATCGGGGTCTGTCAAACTCAGGGCCTCGGTTCACAACCCCGTCTTCTCCGACAAACTCAGGTCCCCCATCCATACCATGATATTCTCCGTCAAGGTCAAGTCCCCCATCCACACCTAGGTAGTCTTCTTCAAGTACAGGTCCATCACTGATGACACTGTGCTTTCCGTACAGATGCACACATAGAGACAAGTGCATTGTTGCAACAAAGATGAACAGGTTACCCATAACAGTCATGCTGGATATAGCTGTAGCTGATACCTCTTCCCCAGTGTTGTTGATAAATGTAAACTCTTCTAACAACCCAAATTGACATATAAGTACTTCCCTGTATTATTACGTTGGGTAGAACATCAAATGTTGGATAACTGATACGTGGGTTGCTACACTACTGATAGCTGGATCTATTCTCACACGCGCCACATTCCGACCAAGGGCCCTGTTCGCGAACAGCCAGGTGGCCCCCCGTACTGCCCTTGGGCCCCGTGTGAGTTTGGGTATGGATTCTAAAAACGCCCCCCGTCCTACACTACCTTCCCTTTGATGTGGATATTGTGTGTGTTTGTTGTTATATAACCCTCCCGTTGTCCGCCCATTCTGCCTACTTCCCGTGTCCCCGGCGGGTCACCCTGTCCCGTCTCGGCTAAAGGCCCAGAGGGCACAAGTGTGACAGTAGGCGTGCGAACAGCCTTTGCAGATGTATTTCTTACACCTGCAGCACGCCGTGTGTGTCTTGGCGTCCTTCTTGGGCGGGCAGAGCTGACACCTCTTCCTCTTACTCGCCACTAGCGGGGTGGCGGCCGGGCCAGCGGCGTCCGGGCCAGCGGTGTGCTCCCGGGTTGGCGGAGGAGCCGCGTCGCGGTCGGCACTCTGCAGGACTTTGACAGGCGCGGACGCGGCTTCGGTGCGGGGGAGACGCTGCCTTCTTTGTATCAAGGGCTTGACAAGCGCCTTTCCCAGCTGCTCCAGGAACACCCTCCTCTTGTTCCGCTTCCGAGGCATCCAGTCGGGCTTGATCTCTCGCCATATGACAAAGGTGTTGTAGGAGGACACGTCGAGGATGTTGTGGAAGATGACCAGGGGCCAGCGGGCAGTCATCCGTCTGCAGCTGTAGGTGCCGACCACCTTGTCTAGGTTGTCCACGCCGCCCTTGTTGCGGTTGTAGTCTAGGATGAGGGCCGGCTTCCGGTCGCGGCGATCGCTAACGTCGGCCTCCGTGTGCAGCGTGCTCAGGAGTAGCACGTTCTTATTTCTTTTTGCCAGGTAGGACACCAGAGTGGCGGTGGGCGTGAAGGCGAACCTGGAGGACGAGACCTGTCTGCCCTTTGACTGGAGCAGAGCGGGAGGGAGCTCGGGCTTGTTCTTTCGCACCGTGCCGACCATGGTGAGGTTCCTCTCGAGGAGCCGCTGGCCGAGTTCGTAGGAGGTGAAGAAATTGTCACAGGTGACGTTGTGACCACCGGGCAGCCCCTGCGTGAGATCGAGGACGACGCACGCGCCCTGGTTCTTCTCGGGGGCTCCGCCGGCCACCTTACCGGTGTAGACTTGCATCTTCCAAGCGTAGCTGGACTTGGCGTCGCAGGCCACCCACGACTTGATGCCGTATTTGGCCGGCTTGCTGGGGATGTACTGTCGGAAAGGACAGCGCCCTTTTGTGAGAGGGAGAGGAAGGAGATTAGCGGCGGCGGCGGCATCACTGATGCTGGCACTGACGCTACCCCTCTATACTACCGCTGGCTCATCATTGGGGGGCGAACGCCGTTTATGTTACACGCTGCCGCTGCCGATGCTACTGCTGACGCTACCTCTCTATACTACACGTACACAGATACACAGATACATAGACAGTACCTCTGAATGGGACCAGTTGTTGGTCCACTGTCAAGTCAGACCCAGGGTTGAGAGGAAAGAGATTAGCAGCGTCATGCTGCTGATGCTACTGCTGCTACTGCTACTGTTGCTGCTACTGCTGCTGCTGATGCTGATGCTACTGCTGCTGCTGATGATGATGATGATGATGATGATGATGATGATGATGCTACTGGGGGCGAACGGCGTTTATGTTACACGCTGCCGCTGCCGATGCTACTGCTGACGCTACCTCTCTATACTACACGTACAAAGATACACAGATACATAGACAGTACCTCTGAACGGGACCAGTTGTTGGTCCACCGTCAAGTCAGACCCCGGGTTGAGAGGAAGGAGATTAGCAGCGTCATGCTGCTGCTGCTACTGCTGCTGCTACTGCTGCTGCTACTGCTGCTGCTACTGCTGCTGCTACTGCTGCTGCTACTGCTGCTGCTACTGCTGATGCTGATGCTACTGCTGATGCTGCTGATGCTACTGCTGCTGATGACGAAAGTGCAGATATTGTTTTTCATATTCGTGACCCAAAATTGGTGAATCCGGTCATGCCGAACTAGCGACATTCTGGACAGGCCAAAAAAAATATTTTAAAACCATTTTCACAAAAAATTGAAGATTTTTAATTCTTCATTTTCAGGACCCAAAATTGGTGACTCCGGTCATGCCGAACTATCGACATTCTGGACAGGCCAAAAAAAAACATTTTAAAACCATTTTCACAAAAAAGTGCAGATATTGTTTTTCATTATCGTGACCCAAAATTGGTGATTCCTTTTTAAAACCATTTTCACAAAAAATTGCTGATTATTATTTTTATTTTGTCAGCCAATAACGATGTCATGCTGAACTAGCGACATTCTGGACAGGTCTAAAAAAAACACATTTTAAAATCATTTTCACAAAAAATTGCAGATTTTTATTTGTATTTTTGTCACCCAAAAACGATTACTCCGGTCATGCAGAACTTGCGACATTCTGGACAGGCCTAAAAAAAGATATTAAAACCATTTTCACAAAAATTGCAGATTTTTATTTCTTCATTTTCGTGACCCAAAATTGGTTACTCCGGTCATGCCGAACTAGCGACATTCTGGACAGGCCAAAAAAAAAACATTTTAAAACCATTTTCACAAAAAAGTGCAGATATTGTTTTTCATATTCGTGACCCAAAATTGGTGACTCCGGTCATGCCGAACTAGAGACCTTCTGGACAGGCCTGAAAAACCATTTTAAAACCATTTTCAAAAATATTGCTAATTATTATTTTTATTTTGTCAGCCAATAACGATGACTCCGGTCATGCCAAACTAGCGACATTCTGGACAGGTCTAAAAAAAACACAATTTAAAACCATTTTCACAAAAAATTGCAGATTTGTATTTTAGTTTTGTCTCTCAAAAATGATGACTCCGGTCATGCCGAACTAGCGACATTCTGGACAGACCAAAAAAAATATTTTAAAACACTTTTCACAAAAAAGCACAGATTTGATTTTTTTCATTTTCGTGACACAAAAACGGTGACTCCGGTCTTGCTGAACTACAGACATTGTGGACAGGCCATAAAAAACACATTTTAAAACCATTTTCACAAAAAATTGCAGATTTGTATTTTTATTTTTGTCTCTCAAAAATGATGACTCCGGTCATGCCGAACTAGCGACATTCTGGACAGGTCTAAAAAAACACATTTTAAAACCATTTTCACAAAAAATTGCAGATTTGTATTTTTATTTTTGTGTCTCAAAAATGATGACTCCGGTCATGCCGAACTAGCGACATTCTGGACAGGCCAAAAAAAAACATTTTAAAACCATTTTCACAAAAAAGCGCAGATTTTTTTTTTTTTCATTTTCGTGACACAAAAAGGTTGACTCCGGTCATGCCGAACTACAGACATTCTGGACAGGCATAAAAAAAAACATTTTAAAACCAATTTTAAAAAAAAGTGCAGATATTGTTTTTCATATTCTTGACCCAAAATTGGTGATTCCGGTCATGCCGAACTAGAGACATTCTGGACAGGCCTAAAAAAAAACATTTTAAAACCATTTTCAAAAAAAAGTGCAGATATTGTTTTTCATATTCGTGATCCAAAATTGGTTGCGCCGTTCATGCCGAACTAGCGACATTCTGGAACAGGCCTGAAAAACCTTTTTAAAACCATTTTCACAAAAAATTGCTGATTATTATTTTTATTTTGTCAGCCAATAACGATGACTCCGGTCATGCCGAACTAGCGACATTCTGGACAGGTCTAAAAAAAACACATTTTAAAATCATTTTCACAAAAAATTGCAGATTTTTATTTTATTTTTGTCACCAAAAAACAATGACTCCGGTCATGCCGAACTAGCGACATTATGGACAGGCCTAAAAAAACTAACATTTTAAAACCATTTTCACAAAAATGTGCAGATTTTTATTTTTATTTTCGTGACCCAAAATTGGTTACTCCGGTCATGCCGAACTAGCGACATTCTGGACAGGCCAAAAAAAACACATTTTAAAACCATTTTCACAAAAAAGTGCAGATATTGTTTTTCATATTCGTGACCCAAAATTGGTGACTCCGGTCATGCCGAACTAGCGACATTCTGGACAGGCCTAAACAAAAACATTATAAAACCATTTTCAAAAAAAAGTGCAGATATTGTTTTTCATACTCGTGACCCAAAATTGGTGAATCCGGTCATGCCGAACTAGCAACATTCTGGACAGGCCAAAAAAAAACATTTTAAAACCATTTTCACAAAAATGCGCAGATTAATTTTTTTTCATTTTCGTGACACAATAACGGTGACTCCGGTCATGCCGAACTACAGACATTCTGGACAGGCCTAAAAAAACAACATTTTAAAACCATTTTCACAAAAAATTGCAGATTTGTATTTTTATTTTTGTCTCTCAAAAATGATGACTCCGGTCATGCCGAACTAGCGACATTCTGGACAGGCCCAAAAAAACATTTTAAAACCATTTTCACAAAAAAGCGCAGATTTTTTTTTTTTTCATTTTCGTGACACAAAAACGGTGACTCCGGTCATGCCGAACTAGCGACATTCTGGACAGGCCTAAAAAAACAAACATTTTAAAACCATTTTCAAAACAAAGTGCAGATATTGTTTTTCATATTCGTGACCCAAAATTGGTGACTCCGGTCATGCCGAACTAGCGACATTCTGGACAGGCCTAAACAAAAACATTATAAAACCATTTTCCAAAAAAAGTGCAGATATTGTTTTTCATACTCGTGACCCAAAATTGGTGAATCCGGTCATGCCGAACTAGCGACATTCTGGACAGGCCAAAAAAAAACATTTTAAAACCATTTTCACAAAAATGCGCAGATTAATTTTTTTTCATTTTCGTGACACAATAACGGTGACTCCGGTCATGCCGAACTACAGACATTCTGGACAGGCCTAAAAAAACAACATTTTAAAACCATTTTCACAAAAAATTGCAGATTTTTATTTTTATTTTTGTCTCTCAAAAATGATGACTCCGGTCATGCCGAACTAGCGACATTCTGGACAGGCCCAAAAAAACATTTTAAAACCATTTTCACAAAAAAGCGCAGATTTTTTTTTTTTTCATTTTCGTGACACAAAACGGTGACTCCGGTCATGCCGAACTAGCGACATTCTGGACAGGCCTAAAAAAACAAACATTTTAAAACCATTTTCAAAACAAAGTGCAGATATTGTTTTTCATATTCGTGACCCAAAATTGGTGACTCCGGTCATGCCGAACTAGCGACATTCTGGACAGGCCTAAACAAAAACATTATAAAACCATTTTCCAAAAAAAGTGCAGATATTGTTTTTCATACTCGTGACCCAAAATTGGTGAATCCGGTCATGCCGAACTAGCGACATTCTGGACAGGCCAAAAAAAAACATTTTAAAACCATTTTCACAAAAATGCGCAGATTAATTTTTTTTCATTTTCGTGACACAATAACGGTGACTCCGGTCATGCCGAACTACAGACATTCTGGACAGGCCTAAAAAAACAACATTTTAAAACCATTTTCACAAAAAATTGCAGATTTGTATTTTTATTTTTGTCTCTCAAAAATGATGACTCCGGTCATGCCGAAATAGCGACATTCTGGACATGCCTAAAAAAAAACATTTTAAAACCATTTTCACAAAAAATTGCAGATTTCTATTTTTGTCACCAAAAACGATGAATCCGATCATGCTGAAATAGCGACATTCTGGACAGGCCTAAAAAACATTTTAGAACCATTTTCACAAAAAAGCGCAGATTTTTTTTTTATAATTTTGTTACACAAAAAAAGTGATTCCGGTCATGCCGAACTAGAGACATTCTGGACATGCCTAAAAAAAACATTTTAAAACCATTTTCACAAAAAATTGCAGCTTTCTATTTTTGTCACCAAAAACAATGACTCCGATCATGCCAAAATAGCGACATTCTGGACAGGCCTAAGAAAACATTTTAGAACCATTTTCACAAAAGAGCGCAGATTTTTTTTTTCATTTTCTTGACACAAAAACAGTGACTCCGGTCATGCCGAACAAGCGACATTCTGGACAAGCCTAAAAAAAAACATTTTAAAACCATTTTCACAAAAAATTGCAGATTTCTATTTTTGTCACCAAAAACGATGACTCCGATCATGCCGAAATAGCGACATTCTGGACAGGCCTAAAAAAACATTTTAGAACCATTTTCACAAAAAAGCGCAGATTTTTTTTTTCATTTTCTTGACACAAAAACAGTGACTCCGGTCATGCCGAACAAGCAACATTCTGGACAGGCCTAAAAAAAAACATTTTAAAACAATTTTCACAAAAAATTGCAGATTTCTATTTTTGTCACCAAAAACGATGACTCCGATCACGCCGAACTAGCGACATTCTGGACAGGCCTAAAAAAAAACATTTTAAAACCATTTTCACAAAAAATTGCAGATTTCTATTTTTGTCACCAAAAACGATGACTCCGATCATGCCGAAATAGCGACATTCTGGACAGGCCTAAAAAAACATTTTAAAACCATTTTCACAAAAAAAGCGCAGATTTATTTTTTTCATTTTCGTTACACAAAAAAAGTGATTCCAGTCATGCCGAACTAGCGACATTCTGGACAGGCCTAAAAAAAACCATTTTAAAACCATTTTCACAAAAAATTGCAGATTTCTATTTTTGTCACCAAAAACGATGACTCCGATCATGCCGAAATAGCGACATTCTGGACAGGCCTAAAAAAACATTTTAGAACCATTTTCACAAAAAAGCGCAGATTTTTTTTTTTCATTTTCGTTACACAAAAAAAGTGATTCCGGTCATGCCGAACTAGAGACATTCTGGACATGCCTAAAAAAAACATTTTAAAACCATTTTCACAAAAAATTGCAGCTTTCTATTTTTGTCACCAAAAACGATGACTCCGATCATGCCGAAATAGCGACATTCTGGACAGGCCTAAAAAAACATTTTAGAACCATTTTCACAAAAAAGCGCAGATTTTTTTTTTCATTTTCTTTACACAAAAACAGTGACTCCGGTCATGCCGAACAAGCAACATTCTGGACAGGCCTAAAAAAAACCATTTTAAAACAATTTTCACAAAAAATTGCAGATTTCTATTTTTGTCACAAAAACGATGACTCCGATCACGCCGAACTAGCGACATTCTGGACAGGCCTGAAAAAAAACATTTTAAAACCATTTTCACAAAAAATTGCTGATTTCTATTTTTGTCACCAAAAACGATGACTCCTATCACGCCGAAATAGCGACATTCTGGACAGGCCTAAAAAAAACATTTTAGAACCATTTTCACAAAGAAGCGCAGATTTTATTTTTTCCTTTTCTTGACACAAAAACAGTGACTCTGGTCATGCCGAACTAGCGACATACTGGACAGGCCTAAAAAAAACATTTTAAAACCATTTTCACAAAAAATTGCAGATTTCTATTTTTGTCAACAAAAACGATGACTCCGATCATGCCGAATAGCGACATTCTGGACAGGCCTAAAAAAAACCATTTTAAAACCATTTTCACAAAAAATTGCAGATTTCTATTTTTGTCACCAAAAACGATGACTCCGATCACGCCGAAATAGCGACATTCTGGACAGGCCTAAATAAAACATTTTAGAACCATTTTCACAAAGAAGCGCAGATTTTATTTTTCCCTTTTCTTGACACAAAAACAGTGACTCCGGTCATGCCGAACTAGCGACATTCTGGACAGGCCTAAAAAAAACATTTTAAAACCATTTTCACAAAAAATTGCAGATTTCTATTTTTGTCAACAAAAACGATGACTCCGATCATGCCGAAATAGTGACATTCTGGACAGGCCTAAAAAAACATTTTAGAACCATTTTCACAAAAAAGCGCAGATTTCTATTTTTGTCACCAAAAACGATGACTCCGATCATGCCGAACTAGCGACATTCTGGACAGGCCTAAAAAAACATTTTAGAACCATTTTCACAAAAAAGCGCAGATTTTTTTTTTCATTTTCTTGACACAAAAACAGTGACTCCGGTCATGCCGAACAAGCAACATTCTGGACAGGCCTAAAAAAAAAACATTTTAAAACAATTTTCACAAAAAATTGCAGATTTCTATTTTTGTCACCAAAAACGATGACTCCGATCACGCCGAACTAGCGACATTCTGGACAGGCCTAAAAAAAAACATTTTAAAACCATTTTCACAAAAAATTGCAGATTTCTATTTTTGTCACCAAAAACGATGACTCCGATCATGCCGAAATAGCGACATTCTGGACAGGCCTAAAAAAACATTTTAGAACCATTTTCACAAAAAAAGCGCAGATTTATTTTTTTCCTTTTCGTTACACAAAAAAAGTGATTCCGGTCATGCCGAACTAGCGACATTCTGGACAGGCCTAAAAAAACCCATTTTAAAACCATTTTTACAAAAAATTGCAGATTTCTATTTTTGTCACCAAAAACGATGACTCCGATCATGCCGAAATAGCGACATTCTGGACAGGCCTAAAAAAACATTTTAGAACCATTTTCACAAAAAAGCGCAGATTTTTTTTTTTCATTTTCGTTACACAAAAAAAGTGATTCCGGTCATGCCGAACTAGCGACATTCTGGACATGCCTAAAAAAAAAACATTTTAGAACCATTTTCACAAAACATTGCAGATTTCTATTTTTGTCAACAAAAACGATGACTCCGATCATGCCGAAATAGCGACATTCTGGACAGGCCTAAAAAAAACCATTTTAAAACCATTTTCACAAAAAATTGCAGATTTCTATTTTTGTCACCAAAAACGATGACTCCGATCACGCCGAACTAGCGACATTCTGGACAGGCCTGAAAAAAAAACATTTTAAAACCATTTTCACAAAAAACTGCAGATTTCTATTTTTGTCACCAAAAACGATGACTCCGATCACGCCGAACTAGCGACATTCTGGACAGGCCTGAAAAAAAACATTTTAAAACCATTTTCACAAAAAATTGCAGATTTCTATTTTTGTCACCAAAAACGATGACTCCGATCATGCCGAAATAGCGACATTCTGGACAGGCCTAAAAAAAACATTTTAGAACCATTTTCACAAAGAAGCGCAGATTTTATTTTTTCCTTTTCTTGACACAAAAACAGTGACTCCGGTCATGCCGAACTAGCGACATTCTGGACAGGCCTAAAAAAAACATTTTAAAACCATTTTCACAAAAAATTGCAGATTTCTATTTTTGTCAACAAAAACGATGACTCCGATCATGCCGAAATAGCGACATTCTGGACAGGCCTAAAAAAACCCATTTTAAAACCATTTTCACAAAAAATTGCAGATTTCTATTTTTGTCACCAAAAACGATGACTCCGATCACGCCGAACTAGCGACATTCTGGACAGGCCTGAAAAAAAACATTTTAAAACTATTTTCACAAAAAATTGCAGATTTCTATTTTTGTCACCAAAAACGATGACTCCTATCACGCCGAAATAGCGACATTCTGGACAGGCCTAAAAAAACCCATTTTAAAACCATTTTCACAAAAAATTGCAGATTTCTATTTTTGTCACCAAAAACGATGACTCCGATCACGCCGAACTAGCGACATTCTGGACAGGCCTGAAAAAAAAACATTTTAAAACTATTTTCACAAAAAATTGCAGATTTCTATTTTTGTCACCAAAAACGATGACTCCTATCACGCCGAAATAGCGACATTCTGGACAGGCCTAATAAAAACATTTTAGAACCATTTTCACAAAGAAGCGCAGATTTAATTTTTTCCTTTTCTTGACACAAAAACAGTGACTCCGGTCATGCCGAACTAGCGACATTCTGGACAGGCCTAAAAAAAACATTTTAAAACCATTTTCACAAAACATTGCAGATTTCTATTTTTGTCAACAAAAACGATGACTCCGATCATGCCGAAATAGCGACATTCTGGACAGGCCTAAAAAAACATTTTAGAACCATTTTCACAAAAAAAGCGCAGATTTTTTTTTTTTCATTTTCTTTACACAAAAAAAAGTGATTCCGGTCATGCCGAACTAGCGACATTCTGGACATGCCTAAAAAAAAACATTTTAGAACCATTTTCACAAAAAAGCGCAGATTTTTTTTTTTCATTTTCGTTACACAAAAAAAGTGATTCCGGTCATGCCGAACTAGCGACATTCTGGACATGCCTAAAAAAAAAACATTTTAAAACCATTTTCACAAAAAATTGCAGATTTCTATTTTTGTCACCAAAAACGAGGACTCCGATCATGCCGAAATAGCGACATTCTGGACAGGCTTAAAAAAACATTTTAGAACCATTTTCACAAAAAAAGCGCAGATTTATTTTTTTCCTTTTCGTTACACAAAAAAAGTGATTCCGGTCATGCCGAACTAGCGACATTCTGGACAGGCCTAAAAAAAACATTTTAAAACCATTTTCACAAAAAATTGCAGATTTCTATTTTTGTCACCAAAAACGATGACTCCGATCACGCCGAACTAGCGACATTCTGGACATGCCTAAAAAAAAACATTTTAAAACCATTTTCACAAAAAATTGCAGATTTCTATTTTTGTCACCAAAAACGATGACTCCGATCATGCCGAAATAGCGACATTCTGGACAGGCATAAAAAAAAACATTTTAAAACCATTTTCACAAAAAATTGCAGCTTTCTATTTTTGTCACCAAAAACGATGACTCCGATCATGCCGAAATAGCGACATTCTGGACAGGCCTAAAAAAACATTTTAGAACCATTTTCACAAAAATTGCAGATTTTTTTTTTCATTTTCTTGACACAAAAACAGTGACTCCGGTCATGCCGAACAAGCGACATTCTGGACAGGCCTAAAAAAAACCATTTTAAAACCATTTTCACAAAAAATTGCAGATTTCTATTTTTGTCACCAAAAACGATGACTCCGATCACGCCGAACTAGCGACATTCTGGACAGGCCTGAAAAAAACCATTTTAAAACCATTTTCACAAAAAATTGCAGATTTCTATTTTTGTCACCAAAAACGATGACTCCTATCACGCCGAAATAGCGACATTCTGGACAGGCCTAAAAAAAACATTTTAGAACCATTTTCACAATGAAGCGCAGATTTTATTTTTTCCTTTTCTTGACACAAAAACAGTGACTCCGGTCATGCCGAACTAGCGACATTCTGGACAGGCCTAAAAAAACATTTTAGAACCATTTTCACAAAAAAGCGCAGATTTTTTTTTTTTCATTTTCGTTACACAAAAAAAAGTGACTCCGGTCATGCCGAACTAGCGACATTCTGGACAGGCCTAAAAAAAAACATTTTAAAACCATTTTCACAAAAAATTGCAGATTTCTATTTTTGTCACCAAAAACGATGACTCCGATCACGCCGAACTAGCGACATTCTGGACAGGCCTAAAAACCCCTATTTTAAAACTTTTCACATAAAATTGCAGATTTCTATTCTTGTCACCAAAAACGATGACTCCGATCACGCCGAACTAGCGACATTCTGGACAGGCCTAAAAAAAAACATTTTAATACCATTTTCACAAAAAATTGCAGATTTCTATTTTTGTCACCAAAAACGATGACTCCTATCACGCCGAAATAGCGACATTCTGGACAGGCCTAAAAAAAACATTTTAGAACCATTTTCACAATGAAGCGCTGATTTTATTTTTTCCTTTTCTTGACACAAAAACAGTGACTCCGGTCATGCCGAACTAGCGACATTCTGGACATGCCTAAAAAAAACATTTTAAAACCATTTTCACAAAAAATTGCAGATTTCTATTTTGTCAACAAAAACGATGACTCAGATCATGCCGAAATAGCGACATTCTGGACAGGCCTAAAAAAAAACATTTTAAAACCATTTTCACAAAAAATTGCAGATTTCTATTTTTGTCACCAAAAACGATGACTCCGATCATGCCGAAATAGCGACATTCTGGACAGGCTTAAAAAAACATTTTAGAACCATTTTCACAAAAAAAGCGCAGATTTATTTTTTTCCTTTTCGTTACACAAAAAAAGTGATTCCGGTCATGCCGAACTAGCGACATTCTGGACAGGCCTAAAAAAAAACATTTTAAAACCATTTTCACAAAAAATTGCAGATTTCTATTTTTGTCACCAAAAACGATGACTCCGATCACGCCGAACTAGCGACATTCTGGACATGCCTAAAAAAAACATTTTAAAACCATTTTCACAAAAAATTGCAGATTTCTATTTTTGTCACCAAAAACGATGACTCCGATCATGCCGAAATAGCGACATTCTGGACAGGCATAAAAAAAACATTTTAAAACCATTTTCACAAAAAATTGCAGCTTTCTATTTTTTGTCACCAAAAACGATGACTCCGATCATGCCGAAATAGCGACATTCTGGACAGGCCTAAAAAAACATTTTAGAACCATTTTCACAAAAAATTGCAGATTTTTTTTTTTTCATTTTCTTGACACAAAAACAGTGACTCCGGTCATGCCGAACAAGCGACATTCTGGACAGGCCTAAAAAAAACATTTTAAAACCATTTTCACAAAAAATTGCAGATTTCTATTTTTGTCACCAAAAACGATGACTCCGATCACGCCGAACTAGCGACATTCTGGACAGGCCTGAAAAAAACCATTTTAAAACCATTTTCACAAAAAATTGCAGATTTCTATTTTTGTCACCAAAAACGATGACTCCTATCACGCCGAAATAGCGACATTCTGGACAGGCCTAAAAAAAAACATTTTAGAACCATTTTCACAATGAAGCCGCAGATTTATTTTTTCCTTTTCTTGGACACAAAAACAGTGACTCCGGTGCCCGCCGAAACCTAGCGACATTTCTGGAACATGCCTAAAAAAAACATTTAGAACCATTTCACAAAAAAGCGCAGATTATTTTTTTTTTTCATTTTCGTTACACAAAAAGTGATTCCGGTCATAGCGAACTAGCGACATTCTGGACATGCCTTAAAAAAAAACATTTTAAAACCATTTTCACAAAAAATTGCAGCTTCTATTTTGTCACACAAAACGAGGACTCTCCGAATCATGCCGAAATAGCGACTCTGACATTTACCCCAATTTAGAACCATCTTCACAAAAAAGCTGCCCAGATTTTATTTTTTCCATTTTCACAAAAAA